>NW_024736800.1:0-65022 GCF_018991925.1 Homarus americanus
CTCCCATCCCTCTGTCAGGCCACACCCATACTCCAGGTACACTCTCTGTCTCCCAGGTGCACTCCGACACTTCCAGGTAAACCTCCGGAACCTCCCAGGTACACCCTGAACTTGCTCCCAGGTGCACCTCTGACACTCCCAGGTGCACCTCTGACCTCCCACACCTCTGACACTCTCAGGAACACCTCCGAACTCCAGTGCACCTCTGACACTCTGAGGTGCATCTCCACCTCCCAGGTACACGAACCTCTAGATACACCTGAGACACTCCCAGGTTTTTTACCCCAGACCTCCCAGGTACACCTCACAACCTCCCAGGTACACCTCTGACACTCCCAGGTACACCCCTGACACTCTGGCCACCCTGTTTCTCAGCCACCTCTGGCCTCAGGTACCTCCAGACAATCCCAGTTTCACCTCCTGACACTCCCAGTTCCTCTGACACTCTCCGGGCCTCCTAAACCTCCCAGGTACACCTCCGACACTCCCAGGTACACCTCCGGCACTCCCAGGTACCTCCTGACCTCCCAGGTACCACTGACACTCCAGGTACCTCTGTGCTCCCAGGTACCTCCTGACACTCTCAAGGCACACCTCCGACACTCCAGGTACACCTCCTGACACTCCCAGGTACTCCTCCTGACTCTCCAGGTACACCTCTGGCCTCCCAGGTACACCTCCTGAGCTCCCAGGTACACCTCTGACACTCCCAGTTTCACCTCGACACTCCCAGTTACACCCCAGGCACTCAGGTACACCCTGACCTCCCAGATGACACCTCTGTTCTCCCAGGTACACCTCCTGACACTCCCAGGTACACCTCCTGACACTCCCAGGTACATCCAATGCACCCCAGGTACACCTCCGATAGTCCCAGGTACACTTCTGACACTCCCAGGTACACCTCTCACACGCCCAGGTGCACCCCAGCTTGCTCCCAGGCACCTCTGACCTCCCAGGTACACCTCTGACCCTCCCAGGTACACCTCGACCTCCAGTACACCCCATACACTCCCAGGTGCACCTCTGATGCTCCCAGGTACTTCTCTGACACTGGGTAACCTCAGACACTCCCAGGTACCCCAGACACTCCCAGGTACACCTCTGACACTCCCAGGTGCCTCTGACCACTCCCAGGTGCACCTCTGACACTCAGGTTCCCCTCCGACCTCCCAAGGTGCCTCTGGCACTTCTGAAGTTACATCTCAACCTCCAGGTTACAACCAGACACTCCCAGATACCTCACTGACCTCCCAGGTACACCCCACACACCTCCCAGGTACACCTCTGTTGCTCCCAGGTACACCCCTGGCCTCCCAGGTACACCCCAGCCTCCCAGTACCCCTTCCTGACCTCCCAGGTACACCTCTGGCATTCAGGTACCTCCAGACACTCAGGTACCTCTACCAGTTGCTCCCAGGTACTCTCTGACACTCCCAGGTACACTTCAGACACTCCCAGTACCTGTCACACTCCCAGGAACACCTCCAGCACTCCCAGGTTCCTCCTGACACTCCCAGGTGCTCGGCTGCTCCCCAGGTACACCTCCGGCATCACAGGTGCCTCAACACTCCAGGTACACCTGGCCTCCCAGGTACACCACTGACCTCCCAGGTACACCTCCTGATACTCCAATTCCTCTGATGCTCTCAGGTACACCTCCGACACTCCCAGGTACGTCTCTGACACTCCCAGGTACACCTCTGACACTCCCAGGTGCACCACTGACCTCCCAGGTGCCTCTGATGCTCCCAGTTACACCTCTGACACTCCCAGTTTCCTCCGACACTCCCAGTTACACCTCAGCCTCCCAGGTTTTGCCTGGCCTCCCAATCCTCTGACTCCCATGCCCCTACACTCCCAGGTACCTCTGACACTCCCAGTACACATCCGATACACCCAGGTACACCTCTGATAGTCCCAGGTACACTTCTGACACTCCCAGGTACACCTCTAACCTCCTGGTACCTGTCTCCCAGGTACACATCCGACACTCCCAGGTACACCCTGACACTCCATGCTCCTCTGACCTCCCTGGTACCTCTGACTTCCCAGGTACACCTCTGACTTGCTGGTACCTCTGACACTCCCAGGTACACCTCTTACCTCCTGGTTCTCCTCTGGCCTCCCAGATACCTCAGGCCTCCCAGATACACCTCAGACACTCCAGGTACACCTCTGGCCTCCCAGTGCACCCCATTTCAGGTACACCTCTGACACTCCCAGGTACACCACTCACACTCACTGGGTACACCTCTGACTCTGGGCCTCTTGGCCGCTCCCAGGTGCTCCTCTGACACTCCCGGTACACCCTGACATCTGGTACACCTCCTAACACTCCCATGCTACACCTCTGACCTCCCAGGTACACATCCGACCTCCCAGGTACCTCAGACACTCCCAGGTACACCTCTGACCTCCCAGGTACCTCCGACTCTCCAGGTACACCTGGCATTCTAGGTACACCTCTGACATTCCCAGGTACTCCTGGCCTCCCAGGTACCTCAGGCTCCCAGGTACACCCCTGACACTCCCATTTTTGACCTCCCAGGTACACCTCTGACACTGAGGTACACCCTTGACCTCCCAGGCACCTTGACACTCCCAAGTACACCTCTCGACACTCCAGGGTACACCCCACTTTGCTCCCAGGTACACCTCTGACCTCCCAGGTACTTCTCTGACACTTCCAGGTAACCTCAGAGCTCCCAGGTACACCCCAGACACTCCCAGGTACACCTCTGACACTCCCAGGTACACCTCTGCACACTCCCAGGTACACACTCTGACACTCTCAGGAACACCTCCGACACCTCCCAGGTACCTCCCTGACACTACCAGGTACATCTCTGACACTCCCAGTTTCCTTGAACACTCCCAGGTACACCTCCTGACACTCCCAGGTACACCTGACACTCCCAGGTACACCTCTAACACTCCTGCTACACCTCTGGCCTCCCAGGTACACATCCGACACTCCCAGGTACACCTCCAGACACTCCCAGGTTCACCTCCCAGCCTCCCAGTACCCACTCTGACACTCCCAGGTACACATCCGGCTCTCCCAGGTACACCTCCGGCCTCCCAGGTACACCTCCTGACCTCCCAGGTACAGTTCTCCACCTCCCAGGTACCTCTGACACTCCCAGTTACACCTCTGACACTCCCAGGTACCTCCTGACCTCCCAGGAACCTCTGACACTCCCAGGTACTCCTGACATTCCCTGGTACACCTCTGGCCTCCCAGGTATGCCTCCGACCTCCCAGGTACCTCCGACCTCCCAGGTACACCTCTGACATTCCAGGTACACCTCCTGACATTCCCAGGTACTCCTCTGCCTCCTGGTACACCTCAGACACTCCCAGGTACACGCACTCCCAGGTACACCCCAGACACTCCCAGGTACCTCTCAACACGCCCAGGTACACCTGACACTCCCAGGCACACCTCTGACACTCCCAGGTACACCTCTGACCCTCCCGTACCTCTGACACTCCGGTGCACCCATACTCCCAGGTACACCTCTGATACTCCCAGGGCCCTTCTCTGACACTTCAGGTAAACCTCAGACACTCCCAGGTACACCCAGACACTCCCAGGTACACCTCTGACCTCCCAGGTACACCTCTGACACTCCCAGGTACACCTCCCTGACACTCTCCAGGAACACCTCCGACACTCCCAGGTACACCTCTGACACTACAAGGGTACATCTCTGACACTCCCAGGTACAACCCAGACACTCCCAGATACACCTCAGACACTCCAGGTACACCCAGACACTCCCAGGTACACCTCTGACACTCCCAGTACACCCCTGACCTCCCAGGTACACCCTGACTTCCCAGGTACACCTCTGACACTCCCAAGTACACCTCTGGCACTCAGCAGTACCTCCAGACAGAATCCCAGGTTCACCTCTGACACTCCCAGGTACTCCTCTGACTCTCCCAGGTACACTTCAGACACTCCCAGGTACATCTGGCCTCCCAGGTACACCTCCGGCACTCCCAGTTCCTCTGCACTCCAGGAACATCTCCGGCTCTCCCAGGTACACCTCCGACACTCCCAGGTACCTCCGACACTCCCAGGTACACCTCTGACCTCCCAGGTACACCACTGACACTCCCAGGTACACCTCTGATGCTCCCAGTTACACCTCTGACACTCTCAGGATACCTCCGACACTCCCAGGTGCATCTCTGACACTCCCAGGTACACCTCTGACACTCCCAGGTACACCACTGACACTCCCAGGTACACCTCTGATACTCCCAGTTACACCTCTGACACTCCCAGTTTCACCTCCGACACTCCCAGTTACACCCCTGACACTCCAGGTACACCCCTGACCTCCCAGATACACCTCTGATGCTCCCAGGTACACCTCTGACACTCCCAGGTACACCTCCGAGCACTCCCAGGTACATCCGATACACCCAGGTACACCTCCGATAGTCCCAGGTACACTCTGGCCTCCCAGGTACACCTCTAACACTCCCTGGTACACCTCTGATACTCCCAGGTACACATCCGACACTCCGGTACACCCCTGACCTCCCACGTGCTCCTCTGACACTCCCTGGTACACCTCTGACCTCCCAGGTACACCTCTGACACTAACTGGTACACCTCTGGCACTCCCAGGTACCTCTCCCACACTCCCTGGTTCTCCTCTCCAGCCTCCCAGATACACCTCAGACACTCCGAGATACACCTCAGACACTCCCAGGTACACCCTGACATTTCCAGGTACACCTCTGCCTCCCAGGTACACCACTCACACTGGGTACACCTCTGGCCTCCCAGGTACACCTCACACTACCAGGTACCTCTGACCTCCCAGGTACTCCTTGACGCTCCCAGGTACTCCTCTGACTCTGACACTCCCCAGAACATCTCCGACACTCCCAGGCACACCTCCGACACCCCAGGCACACCCTGACACTTCGGCACACCTCTGACACTCCCAGGCACACCACTGACACTCCCAGGCACACCTCTGACACTCCCAGGTACACCCTCTGACACTCCCAGGCACACCCCACACTCCCCAGGCACACTCTGACACTCCCAGGTACACCTCTTGACACTCCTGGCACACCACTGACACTCCTGGCACACCCCATTACTCCCAGGCACACTGAACACCCCAGCTCACCTCTGACACTCCCAGTGCACCCCTGACACTCCTGCAGCACCTCTGACACTCCCAGGCACACCTCTGACAACTCTGGTCCCACCCCTGACACTTGCACACTCTGACACTTGCCACATCCGATGCCACTCTGCACACCTGACAGTCCCCAGGCACACTTCACACCCCTTGCACACCTCTGACACTCCTGGCACACCTCTGACACCCAGGTACACATCCGACACTCCCAGGCACACCCTGACACTCCCAGGCACTCCTCTGACACCCCTGGCACACCTCTGACACTCCCCAGGCACACCTCTGACACTAACTGGCACACCTCTGACACTCCCCAGGCACACCTTTACATCCCCAGGCACCTCTGACACTCCAGGCACACCTCAGACACCTGCAGTACACCCCAGACACTCCCAGGCACACCTCTGACACCTCCGGCACACCTCTGACACTCCAGAACACCTCCGACACCCCAGGTACACCTCTGACACTACCAGGCACACCTCTGACACTCCCAGGAGCACCCCAGACACCCCAGGCACCCCTGACACCCCAGGCACCTGACACTCCAGGCACACCTCTGACACCCCCAGGCACACCTCTGACACTCCCCAGGCACACCACACCACACCACAGGTCACTCCTGACACTCCCACACCCTCTGACACCTCCCAGGCACACCCTCTGACACCCCAGGCACACCCCTGACACCTGCACACCCAGACACTCCCCAGGCACACCTCTGGCACACCTTGACACTTGCACACCTTGACACTCCCCAAGCACACCTCTGACACCTTAGGCACACTCCCATGTCTCCAGGCACACCTCCTGACACCAGGCACTCTGACACTCCAGGCACACCTCAGACACTCTCTGACACTCCAGGTACACTCTGACACCCCAGGCACACCTCTGACACTCCCAGGTACACTCATACCTCAGGAACACCTCCGACACTCCCAGGTACACCCTGACACTCCCAGGCACACCTCTGACACCCCAGGCACACCCTGACACCCCAGGCACACCCTGACACCCCCAGGCACACCCCAGACACTCCAGGCACACCTCCGACACTCCCAGGCACACCCCCACACTCCACAGGCACACCCCCCAACACTCCCCCTGCCACACACCTCTGACACTCCCAGGCACACATCTGACACCTGCACACCCCTGACACTCCCAGGTACACCCCGACACTTAGGCACACTCTGACCTCCTGGCACACCTCGACACCTAGGCACACCCTGACACTCCCCAGGCACACTTCTCACACTCCCCAGGCACACCTCTGACACTCCCAGGTACACCTCTGACACCTGCACACCTCTGACACTCCCAGGCACACCTCTGACACCCCAGGCACACCCACACCCTGCACACCCTCTGACACTCCCCAGGCACACTGACACCCCAGGCACACCCCCTGACACCCCAGGCACACCTCTGACACTCCCAGGCACACCTCTGACACCCCAGGCACCTCTGACACCTCCCCAGGTACACCCCAGACACCCCAGGCACACTCTGACACCCAGGCACACCCCTGACACCCCAGGCACACCCCACACTCCCAGGCACACCCCTGACACTCCCAGGCACACCCCACACCCCAGGCACACCCCAACACCCCAGGCACACCCTCTGACACCCAGGCACACCCAGACACCCCCAGGCACACCTCTGACACTCCCAGGCACTTCTCCGACACTTCCAGGCACACCTCAGACACTCCCAGGCACACCCCTGACACCCCCAGGCACACCTCTGACACCCCAGGCACACCTCCTCTGACACTCCCAGGCACACTCTGACACTCCCAGAACACCTCCTGACACCCCAGGCACACCCCCACACCTCCAGGCACACCCTGACACTCCAGGCACAACCCAGACACTCCCAGAGCCACCTCTGACACTCCCCAGGCACACCCCAGACACCCCAGGTACACCTCTGACACTCCAGGTACACCCCTGACACTCCCCAGGCACACCCCAGACACTCCCAGGTACACCCTGACACTCTGGACACTCTGACACCCCAGGTAACTTCCGACACTCCCCAGGCACACCTCTGACACTCCCAGGCACACTCTGACACTCCCAGTTCACCTGACACCCCAGAACACCTCTGACACTCCCCAGGCAACACCTGACACCTGGCACACCTCTGACACTCCCCAGGCACACCACACTCCCAGGCACACCACTGACACCTGGCACACCTCTGACACCCAGGCCTCACCTCCGACACCTGCTGTCACACTCTGACACTTGCACACCCCTGACACCCCAGGCACACTCTGACACTTGCACACCACTGACACCCCCAGGCACACCTCTGATACTCCCAGTTACACATCCGATACACCCCAGGCACACCTCCGACACTCCCAGGCACACCTCTGACACCCCAGGCACACCTCTCCAACACTCCCTGCACACCTCTGACATCCCCAGGCACACATCCGAGCTGCACCCCTGACACTCCCAGGCACTCCTCTGACACTCCCCTGGCACACCTCTGACACTCCCAGGCACACCTCTGACACTACTGGTACACCTCTGACACTCCCCAGGCCACCTCACACTCTGCTTCTCCTCTGACACCCCAGATACACCTCAGACACCTGAGATACACCCCAGACACCCCAGGCACACCTCTGACACTCGCACACACCCCGACACTCCCAGGCACACCTCTGACACTCCCAGGCACACCACCACACTACCAGGCACACCTCTGACACTCTAGGCACACCACCTACACCCCAGGCACACCTCTGACACCCCAGGCACCTTGACACCCCAGGCACTCTCTGACACTCTGTTCACCTGACCCCAGGCACACTGACACCCCCTGCCACACCTCTGACACTCTGCACACATCCGACACCTATACACACTGCACACCCCAGGTCCACATCCTGACACTCCAGGTACACCTCCCCAGACACTCGCACACCTCTGACACCTAGGCACCTCCGATCCTGGCACAGCCTTGACACCTGTGCACACCCCACCTAGGCACACCTCTGACACTCCAGTCACACCCGACACCCCCAGGCCACACCCTGACACTCGCACACCCATGACGCTCCCAGGCACACCTTGACACTCCCAGGCACACCTCTGACACCTCCAGGTACACCTTGACACCCCCAGGCACACCCTGACACCCCAGGCACACCTCTGACACTCCCCAGGCACACCCCTGACACCTCAGGCACACCTCTGACACCCCAGGCACACCCCTGACACTCCCCAGGCAACTCTGACCCCAGGTCACCTCCTGACACCCCAGGCACACCTCTGACACCTGTCCACCCTCTGACACTATACACCCCTGACATCCTGGCACACCCCCTGACACCCCAGGCACACCTCAGACACTCCTGCACACCTCTGACACGCCCAGGCACACTCTGACACTCCCAGGCACACCTCTGACACTCCCCAGCACACCTCAACCTCCCCCGGCACACCCCACACCTGAGGCACCCCATACACTCCCCAGGCACACCCCACACCCCAGGCACACCTCCGACACTTCCAGGTACACCCTCAGACATCCCAGGCACACCCCAGACACTCCCAGGCACACCTCTGACACTCCCAGTTACACCCTCTGACACTCCCAGGCACACCTCTGACACTTGGTGCACACCTCTGACACTCCCAGGCACACCTCTGACACCCCAGGCACACCCTGACACCCCAGGCACACCTCTGACACTCCCGTGCCACACCTTGACACCCCAGGCCACCTCCGACACTCCCCAGTTACACCCCTGACACTCCTGGTACACCCCCTGACACTCCAGGCAGCACCTCTGACACTCCAGGCACACCTCTGACACTCCCCAGGCACACCCTGAGACTCCCAGGCACACCTCTGCACCTCCAGGCACACCTCCTGACACTCCCCTGCACACCTCTGACACCCCTGGCACACCTGTGACACTCCCTGGCACACCTCTGACACTCCCCAGGCACACCCCAGACACCCCAGGCACACCCCTGACACTCCCAGGCACACCTCTGACACCCCAGGCACACCCTGACACTCTGCACACCTCCTGACACTCCCAGGCACACCTCCGACACTCCCGGCACACCTCCTGACACTCCCAGGCACACCTTGATACCCCAGGCACACTTGACACCTCCAGGTACACCTCTGACAAGGCACACCCCTGACACTCCCAGGTACACCTCTGACACTCCCAGGCACACCTCTGACACTCTCAGCACACCCCTGACACTCCCAGGCACACCTCTGACACCCCCAGGCACCCCTTGACACCCCAGGAACCCCTCTGACACCCCAGGCACACCTCTGACACTTGCACACCTCTGACACCCCATGTACACCACTGACACCCCAGGCACACCCCTGACACCCCAGGCACACCTCAGACACCCCAGGCACACCCCTGACATCCCGGGCCACCTCTGACACTTCTAGGCACACCTCTGACACTTGCACATCTCTGACACCCCCAGGCACTCCTCTGACACCTGCAGGTACACCTTGACACTCCTAGGCACACCTCTGATACTCCCAGGCACACCTCTGACACTCCGGCACACCTCTGACACTCCCACCTCACACCTGACCTCCCAGGCACACCCCTGACACTCCAGGCACACCCTGACACTCCAGGCACACCTCTGACACTCCCAGGCACATCCTACACCCCAGAACACCTCCGACACTCCAGCACACCTCAGGCACACCCATCTGACAACTCATGCACACCTCTGACACTTCCAGCCACACTCTGACACCTCAGGAACACCTCCTGACACTTGTACATCTCTGATACCTGTGCAACCTCTGACACTCCCAGGCACACCACTGACACTCCCAGGTACACCTCTGATGCTCCCAGTTACACCTCTGACACTCCCAGTTACACCTCTGACACTCCCAGCTCTCACCTCCGACACCCTGAGTTACACCCCTGACACTCCCAGGTCCACCCCTGACACTCCAGATACACTCTGATACCCCAGGTACACCTCTGACACTCCTGGCACACTCTGATACACCCCAGGCACACCTCCGATAGTCCCAGGCACTTCTGACACTCCCAGGCACACCTCTAACACTCTGGCACACCTCTGATAACTCTGGCACACATCCGACACTCGGCACACCTGACACTCCATGCACCTCTGACACTCCTGGCACACCTCTGACACTCCCTGCACACCCTTACACTCTGGCTCTCCCTCTGACACCCCGATACACCTCAGACACTCCCAGATACACTCAGACACTCCCAGGCACACCTCTGACACCCCCAGGCACACCCCTGACACCCCAGGCACACCTCTGACACCCGCACACCACCACACCACCAGGCACACCTCTGACACCCCAGGCACACCACCACACCACCAGGCACACCTCTGACACCCAGGCACACCACCAACTGCACACCTCTGACACCCCAAGCACTCCTGACACTTGGCACACCCTCTGACACCAACTGGCACCCTAACACTCCCTGCCACACCCCCGACACTCCCCAGGCACACACCCGACACCCCAGGCACACCTCAGACACTCCCAGGCAAAACCGCTGACACGCCCAGGCACACCTCTGACACTCCCCAGGCACACCTCTGACTCCCCAGGAACACCTGACACCCCAGGCACACCTCCGACACCCCAAGGCACACCTCTGACACCCCAGGCACAGTTCTCACACCCCAGGCACACCTCTGACACTCAGGCACACCTCTGACACCCCAGGCACACTCTGACACCCCAGGAACACCTGACACCCCCAGGCAATCCACTGACATCCCCTGGTACACCTCTGACACCCCAGGCACACCTCCGACACCTACACACCTGACATCCAGGCACACCTCCGACACATCTCCAGACCATCTGACACACACTCCCTGATACTCTTGCACCATCTGCATTCTACACACTCCTGACACTTGCTACCACCTGCTGACACTTGATATTCTTGCACACCTCCGATACCCTGCACACCTTTGACACTCCCCAGGCACATCTCAGACACTCCCCAGGCACATCTCAGACACTCCCCAGGCACACCTCTGACACCCCAGGCACACCTCACTGACACGCCCAGGTAGTCCACTGACACCCTGGCACACCTGACACCCCAGGCACACTGACACCCAGGCACACCCCAGACACCCCAGGCACACCCCAGACACCCCGCAAACCTCAGACACCCCAGGCACACCACACACTCGCACATCTGACACTCGCACACCTCTGACATCCCAGGCACACCTCTGATACTCCCCAGGTAAACCTCTGACACTCCCTAGGCACATTTCAGACTCCCAGAGATACACCTCTGACATTCCCCAGGCACCCTCTGACACCCCAGGCACACCCCAGACACCTAGGCACACCCCTGACACCCCAGGCACACCTGACACCCAGGCACACCACTGACACCCCATGCACACCACTGACACCCCAGGCACCTCCACACTTGCACACATCTGACTCATCCCAGGCACACCTCTGACAATCCCAGGCACACCTCTGACACTCTCAGGAACACCTCTGACACTTCCAGGTACACCTCCTGACAATCCCAGGCACACTTGATACTCCCCAGGCATACCTCTGACACTCCCGGTGCACACCTCCGACACCCCAGTTACACTCTTGACACTCCCAGTGCACACCTCTGACACTCCAGGCACACCCTGACACTCCCAGATACACTCCATGATACTCCCAGTACACTCTGACACTCGGTACACCTCCTTGATACTCAGGTACACCTCTGATAGTCCCAGGTACACCTCTGACACTCCCAGGTACCCTCTGACACCCCTTGTTCACCTCACACCCCAGGTACACTCCCAACACTCTGCCACACCTCAGACCCCAGGCACACTCTGACACTCCCAGTTACACCCTGACACTCCCAGCCACACCCTGACACTCCCAGGCACACCCCTGACACTCGGATACACTTATGATACTCCCAGGCACACCTCTGACACTCCAGGTACACCTCCGATACCCTGGCACCTCTGATAGTCCCAGGCACACCTCTGACACTCCCAGGACACCTCAGACACCCCAAGCACACCCCTGACACTCCCAGGTTCACCTCTGACACTCTGGCACCCACTGACACCCTGGCACACCCTGACACCTGCACACCTCTGACACTCCAGCCACCACCACTGACACTCGCCACCCTGATGCCCCCAGTTGCCACCTCTGACACTCCAGTGTTCAACTCCGACACTCCTCAGTTGCCACCCCTGACACTCCTCAGGCACCCCTGACACTCCCAGATACACCTCTGACACTCCCCAGGCACACACTGACACCCAGGCACACCTGACACTCCTGCACACTGATAGTCCCATACACTCCTGACACTCTAGGCACACCCCCAAACACTTGCACCTCTGATACCTTGCACACATCCGACACCCAGGTACACCGCTGACACTCCCACGTACTCTCTGACACTCCTGGCACACCTCTGACACCCCACACCTCTGACACCAACTGCACACTCTGACACTCCCCAGGCACACCTCCACACTCCTGGTCTCCCTCTGACACCCCAGATACAGACACTCCCCAGATACACCTCTGACACTCCCCAGGCACACCCTGACACCCAGGCACACCCCTGACACTCCTAGGCACACCTCTGACACCCTAGGTACACCCACACTCACACCACCAGATACACACCTCCTGACACTCCCAGGCACACCACCACACCACCAGGCACACCTCTGACACTCCCAGGCACCACCACACCACCAGGCACACCTCTGACACTCCCCAGGTACCTTGACACTCCCAGGCACACCTTTGACACTAACTGGCACACCCCAACACTCCCCTGACACACATCCTGACACCTAGGCACACCTCAGACACTCCCAGGTACCACCGCTGACACTCCCCAGGCACACCACACCCCAGGCACACCTCTGACACCCCTAGCACACCTCTGACACTCCCAGGCACACCTCTGACACCCCAGGCACACCTCCACACCCCAGGCACACCTCTGACACTCCCAGGCACACCTCTGACACTCCCAGGTACTCCACTGACATTCCCTGGCACACCTCTGACACTCCCAGGCACACCTCTGACACCCGGTGCCACCTCTGCACCTGGCACACCTCTGACACTCCCAGGCACACCTGTGACACATCCAGGCACACTGACACCCGCACACCTCTGGCACCCCAGGCACACCTCCAACATTCCCAGGCACACTCTGATACTCCCAGTGGCCACCTTTGACACTCCCAGGCACCCACTCCACACCACCAGGCACACCCCACCCACCAATCACACACTACCAGGCACACCTCTGACTCCCAGGCACTCTGACACCCCAGGCACACCTCAGACACAGGCACACCCCAGACACTCCCCAGGCAAACCCCAGACACCCCAGGCACACCCCAGACACTCGCACATCTCTGACACTCGCACACCTCACACCCCAGGCACACCACACACCAGGTAAACCCTGACACTCCCAGGCACATTTGCACACCCCAGATACACCTCTGACATTCCCAGGCACTCTGTGACACCTCCCAGGCACACATCAGACACTCCCTGGTACACCTCTGACACCTAGGACACCCCTGGCACTCCCCAGGTACACACCTCTGACACCCCATGCACACCCCTGACACTCCAGGCACACCTCAGACACCCCAGGCAGTCCACTGACACCCCTGGCACACCTTCCTGATACCTTCCAGGCACACGTCTGAATCTCCCGGCACACCCCAGACACTCCCAGGAACACCTCAGACACCCCAGGTAAACCCCACACCCCAGGCACACCAGACACCCCAGGCACATCTCTGACACCCCAGGCACACCCCTGCCACCCCAGGCACACCTCTGACACCTGCACACCTCGACACCCCAGGCACATTTCAGACACCAGACACACACCTCTGACATCCCAGGCACTCCTCTGACACCTGGCACACCTCCCAGACACCCCAGTCACACCCCTGACACTCCAGGTACACCCCAGACACCCCAGGCACACCTCTGACATGCCTAGGCACACCCCACACTCCTGGCACACCTCTGACACCCCAAGCACACCTGACACCTGAGGCACACCCCAGACACCCCAGGCACATCCCAGACACTCCCAGGCACTTCTCTGACACCCCAGGTCCACCCTCAGACACCCCAGGCACCTGAGACACCCCAGGAACACCTCTGACACTCGCACACCGCTGACACCCAGGCACACCTCTGACACTCAGGAACACCTGACACCCTGCACACCCCAGACACTTGTGCTAAACCTCTGCACTCCCCAGGCACACCCCAGACACCCCAGGCACATCTCTGACACCCCAGGCACACCCCAGACACTCCCAGGCACACCTCTCTGACACCCCCAGGCACACCTCTGACACTCCCAGGTACACCCCCAGACACTGCACACGTCTGACACTCCCAGGCACACCTCTGACACTCAGGAACACCTCCGACACTCGGTACACCCCTGACACTCGCACACCTCTGACACTCCCAGGCACACCACTGACACTCCACAGGCACACCTCTGATACTCCAGGCACATCTCTGACACTCTCAGGAACACATCTCACACTTCAGAACACCTCTGACACTCTAACCTCTGACACCTCTCAGGAACACCTCTGACACTCCAGGCACACCTCTGACACTGCACACCCCACACTCTGCACTCTGACACTGCACACTCTGACAACTTGCTACCATCTCTGACACTTGCACACCTCTGAACTCCCAGTTACACCTCTGACACTCCCCACACCCGACACCCCAGGCACACCCCTGACACTCCCAGGCACACCCTGACACCAGGCACACCTCTGACACTCCCCAGGCACACCCCTGACACCCCAGGCACACCTCTGACACCCCAGGCACACCCCACCACCCCAGGCACACCTCTGACACTCCGGTGCACACCTCCCGACACTCCCCAGGCACACCTCTGACACCTCTGCACTCACACCCCTGGCATCTCTGACACCTGTACCCACTGACACCCCAGGTACACCTCTGACACCCCCAGGCACACCTCTGGACACCCCAGGCACATCTGACACCCTGCACACCCCTGACACTCCCAGGCACACCCCTACACTCCCCAGGCACACCTCTGACACCCCAGGCACACCTCTGACACCCCAGGTCACACCTCTGACACTCCCAGGCACACCTCTGTACCCCAGGCACACCTCTCTGACACTCCCAGGCACACCTCTGACACTCCCAAGACACACCCCACACCCCAGGCCCTCTGACACTCTGTGTCACACCTCTGACACCCCAGTTCACCCCCTGACACTCCCAGGTACACCCCCCTGACACTCCCCAGACACACCCTGATATTCCCAGGCACACCCTGACACCCCAGGCACACACCTCTGACACTCTGGTACACCCCTGACACTCCCCAGGCACACCCCTGACACCCAGGCACCCTGACACTCCCAGGCACACCCCTGACACTCCTAGGCACACTTCGACACTTCAGGCACACCTCTGACACTCCCAGGCACACCTCTGACAATCCTTGCACACCTCTGACACTCCCCAGGTACACCTCCTGACACCCCAGGTACACCTCTGACACTCCCAGGTACACTCTCACACCTAGTACACCTCTATACCCCAGGCACACCTCTGACACTCCCAGGTACACCTGATCTCTGACACTCCCAGGTACACCTCTGACACCCCAGGCACACCTCTGACACCCCAGGCACACCTCTGACACTCCCAGGCACACCGACACCCCAGGCACACACCTCTGACACCCCAGGCACACCTCTGACACTCCCAGCCACTCACGACACTCCCAGTTACACCCCTGACACTTGGTACACCCTGAACTCTGAACACCCCTCACACCCGAGGCACACCTCTGACACCCCAGGCACACCTCTGACACTCCCAGTACACCTCCTGATACCCCCAGGATTATTAATCTATGATAATCCCAGGCACACTTCTGACACTCCCATGGCACACCTCCGATACTCCTGCAGGCACACCTCTGATAGTCCCAGGCACCTCTGGACACCCCAGGTACACCCCAGACACCCCACACCCCTGACACTCCCAGGTTCACCTCTGACACTCCCCAGGTACTCCACTGACACTCCCACACCCCTGACACTCCCAGGCACAGCTCTGACACTCCCCAGGCACACCACTGACACTCCCAGGTGCCACCCCTGATGCTCCCCAGTTACACCTCTGACACTCCCAGTTTCACTCTCCGACACTCCCCAAAGTTACACCCCTGACACCCCAGGTACTCCCCCTGACACACTCCCAGATACACCTCTGATAATTCCAGGTACACACCTCTGACACCCCAGGTACACTGATACACCCCAGGCACACCTCCGATAGTCCCAGGTACACTTGACACCCCCAGGCACACTTCAACACTCCCTGGTACACCCTGATACTCCCAGGTATACATCCGACACTCCTGCACACCGCTGACACTCCCCACGTACCCTTCTGACACTCCCCTGGTACACCTCTGACACTCCCCAGGCACACCTCTGACACTAACTGGCACACCTCTGACACTCCCAGGCACACCCTGCACACTCCCTGGCCCCTCCTCTGACACTCCCCAGATACACCCCCAGACACTCCCCAGATACACCTCACAGACACTCCAGGCACATTCTGACACCCCAGGTACACCCCTGACACCCTAGGCACACCCTGACACCCCAGGCACACCACCACACTACCAGATACACCTCTGACACCCCAGGTACACCACTCACACCAACAGGCACACTCTGACACCCCAGGCACACCACTCCACACTACCAGGTACACCTCCTGACACTCCTAGGCACTCCCTTTGACACTCCCAGGTACACCTGACACCAACTGCACACCCCAACAATCCCCCTGACACCCTGGGCACACATCCGACACTCCTAGGTACACCCCAGACACTGCAGGCACACCGCTGACACTCCCAGGCACATCTGCTGACACTCCCCAGGTACACCTGACTCTCCCAGGCACACCTGACACCTTGCACACCTCTGACACTCCCAGGCACACCTCTGACACTCCCAGGCACACCTCTGACACCCCAGGTACTCCACTGACATTCCCTCAAGTACACCTCTGACACCCCAGGCACACCCGACACCCCTGTTTGGCACACCTCTGACATTCCCAGGCACACCTCTGACACTCCCCAGGCACACCCTGTGACACTTCCATAAGTACACCTCCGACACTCCCCAGGCACACCTCTGGCACTTTACAGGCACACCTCCAGTATTCCCCAGGCACACCTCCGATACCCCAGGCACACTTTGACACCCCAGGCACACCACTCACCACAAGTACACCCCTCTGGACACTCCCCAGGCACACCACCTCACACCAACAAGCACACCTCTGACACCCCAGGTGCACCTCTGACACCCCAGGCACACCTCAGACACTCCCCAGGCACACCCCAGACACCCCAGGTAAACCCCAGACCCCAGGCACACCCCTGTATACCCCAGGCACATCTGACACTCCCCAGGTACACCCCTGCCACCCCAGGCACACCCTCTGACACCTCAGGTAAACCCCTGACACCCCAGGCACATTTCAGACACTCCCAGATACACCTCTGACATTCCCAGGCACTCCAGACACCTCCCAGGCACACATCAGACACCCTGCACACCCCTGACACCCCAGGCACACCCTGGACCCCAGGCACACACCCCCCTGACACCCCATGCACACCCTGACACTCTGCACACCCCAGACACCCCCAGGCAGTCCACACGACACTCCCTGGCACACCCCCTGATACTCCCAGGCACACGTCTGAACTTCCAGGTACACCCCAGACACCCCAGGCACACCCTCAGACACCCCAGGCAAACCCCAGACACTCCCAGGCACACCTCAGACACTCCCCAGGTACATCTCTGACACTCCCAGGCACACCCTGCCACCCCAGGCACACACCTCTGACACCTAGGTAACACCTCTGACACTCCCAGGCACATTTCCAGACACCCCAGATACACCCCCCTGACATTCCCAGATACTCCTGACACCTCCCAGGTACACCTCAGACACTCCCAGCACCCCTGACACTCCCAGGTACACCCCAGACACTCCCAAGTAACAATTCTGATTACGCTTCAGTACACCCCTGACACCCCAGGCACCCCCTGACACTCCCTGGGCACACCCCTGACACCTGAGGCACCCCAGACACCCCAGGCACATCCCAGACACCCCAGGCACTTCTCTGACACCCCCAGGCACACACCTCAGACACTCCCCAGGCACCCCAGACACTTCCAGGCACACCTCTGACAGTTCCAGGCACACCGCTGACACTCCCAGGTACACCCCACACTCCCAGGACACCTCCCACACCCCCAGGCACACCCCAGACACTCCCTGTGCCAAACCTCTGACACCCCAGGTACACCCTTCTGTGACACCCCAGGCACATCTCTGACACTCCCAGGCACACCCCAGACACCCCAGGCACACCTCTGACACCCCAGGTACACCTCTGACACTCCCCAGGTACACCCCAGACACCCCAGGCACACGTCTGACACTCCCAGGCACACCTCTGACACTCTCAGGAACACCTGACACTCCCAGGTGCCACCCCTGACACTCCCAGGTACACCTCTGACACTCCCCAGGCACACCACTGACACTCCAAGGTACACCCTCTGATACCCCAGGTGCCATCTCTGACACCTCAGGAACAGATCCCACACTCTCAGGAACACCCTGACACTCCCAGGCACACCTCTGACACTCTCAGAACACCTCTGACACTCCCAGGTACACCCCTGACACTCCCAGGCACACCACTGACACTCCCAGGCACACCCTGATACCCCCAGTTACACCTCTGGAGAATTCTAGCCATCTTATACTTCAGTTACACCCCTGACACTCCCCAGGTACACCCCAGACACCAGGTACACCCCTGACATCTGTGCACACCTCTGACACCTCCAGGTACAACTCTATAATTCCCCAGGCACACCCTCTGACACCTGGTGTTCCTCTGACACCTGCGGCACACCCTCCAGACACCCCAGGTGCCACCTTCGATACTCCCAGGCACACCTCTGACACTCCCCAGGTACACCCCGACACCCCCACCCCACACACCCGACCCTCCCCACACCCCTGACCCCAGGCACACCCCTGAGCACTTCCAGGCACACCTCTGACACTCCAGAACACCTCTGACACTCCCCAGGCACACCCCTGACACTCGCAGGTACACCACTGACACTCTGGTGCACACCCTGATACTCCCCAGCCACACTCTGACACTCCCAGGCACACCCCTGATGCCCTGTGCTCACACCTCCTGAGACCCCAGCTCCAACACCGACACTCCCACACCTGACACTTGCACACCCCTGACACTCCAGACACACCTCTGATACTCCCCAGGCACACCTCTGACACTCCCTGCACACCTCCTGATACACCCTAGGTAACACCTCCATATAGTCCTGCACACTTCTGACACTCCCAGGCACACTCTAACACTCCTTCTGGCACACTCCTCTGACACCCCAGGCACACCAGACACTAACTGGCACACCCCTGACACTCCCCAGGCACACCTCCTTACACTCCCCTGGTTCTCCTCCTTGACACCCCAGATACACCCCAGACAGCTCCCAGATACACCCCAGACACTCCCAGGCACAGGCCCCTGACACCTGCACACCCCCACACTCCCAGGCACACCTCTGACACCCCAGGCACACCACCACACCACCAGGCACACCTCTGAGACCCCAGGCACACCACTCACACCACCACAGGCACACCTCTGACACCCCAGGCACACCACTCCACACCACCAGGTACACCCCTGACACTCCCCAGGTACCCTTGACACCCCAGGCACACCTCTGACACCAACTGGCACACCCCACCACTCCCTGCCACACCCCCCTGGACACTTGCACACATCCGACACCCCAGGCACACCTCAGACACCCCCCAGCACACCGCTGACACGCCCAGGCACACCTTGACACTCCCCAGGCACACCCTGACTCCTCCCAGGTACACTCACACTCCCAGGCACACCTCTGACACTCCCCAGGTGCTGTGCCCTGCTTAACAATCTGTGTTACACCTGACACCCCAGGCACACCTCTGACACCCCAGGCACACCTCTGACACTCCCAGGAACACCTCTGACACCAGGCACTCCACTGACATTGCCTGGCACACTTCTGACACCCAGGCACACCTCCGATGGCCCCCAGGCACACTTCTGACATTCCTTGGTGTGCACACCTCTGGACACCCTCCAGGTACACCTCTGACATTGGCAGGTACACCTCTGACACTCCCAGGCACACCTGTACACTTCCAGGCACACCTCCGACACTCCCTGAGGCACAGCCCCTGGCACTCCCCAGACACACCCTTGACACCCTCCAGGTACTCCACTGACAGCCCCAGGCACACCCTCAGACACCCCAGGCACACCCCTGACACCCCAGGCACACCCCACAGACCCCTGCAGTCCACTGACACCCCTGGCACACCCTGACACCCCAGCAGGCACACCTCTGACACCCCAGGCACACCCCAGACACCCCAGGCACACCCCAGACACTCCCAGGTAAACCCCAGACACTCCCCCAGGCACACCCCCAGACACCCTGGTGGCACATCTCTGACACTCCCAGGCACACCTCTGCTCCCCAGGTACACCTCCTGACACTCCTGCAGGTAAACCTCTGACACTCCCAGGTACATTTCAGACACTGCAGATACCCCCTGACATTCCCAGGTACCTCTGACACATCCCAGGCACACCCCTGTGACACCCCACGCACACCCCAGACACCCCAGGCACACCCCTGACACCCCAGGCACACCCCTGACACTCCCCAGGCACACCCCTGACACTCCCAGGTACACCACTGACACTCCCCAGTTACACCACTGACACCCCTGGTGGCACTCCCCTATAACACTCCCAGGCACACACTTCTGACAATCCTAGGTACACCTCTGACAATCCCAGGTGACACCCTGACAATTTTCAGGAACACCTCCTGACTCTTCCAGGCACACCCTGATAATCCCAGGCACACCTCTGATACTCCCCAGGCATACCTCTGACACTCCCAGGCACACCTGACACTCCCAGTTACACCCCTGGATTAATTTAAAGTTACACCCCTGACACTTGGTGCACACCCCTGACACTCCCAGACACACCTATGATACTCCCAGGCACACACTCCTGACACCCCAGGCACACTCTCCGGATACTCCCAGGCACACCTCTGATAGTCCCAGGCACACCTCTGACACCCCAGGTACCCCTGACACCTCACCACCTCTCACACCCCAGGCACACCCCCACTCCCTGCCACACCTCTGACACCCAGGCACACATCCGACACCCCAGGCACACCTGACACTCCCAGGCACCACTGACACCCCTGGCACACCCCCTCACACTCTGCACACCTCTGACACTCTGAGGCACACCCCAGACACTCCCAAGGCCACCCCTGACACTCTGGTGTTTCACTCTGACTCCTGTACCACTAACACTCCAGGTACCCAAGACACTCCCTGCACACCCCTGACACTCCCAGGTACACCTCTGAAACTCCCAGGTACACCACTGACACTCTGGTAAGTGGCCACCTCTCTTGATGCTCCCAGTTACACCTCTGACACCCCAGTTTCACCTCCGACATCTCTAAAGTTACACCCCTGACACTCCCAGGCACAATCTCTAACACTGTTTGGTGATACACCTCTGATAATTCCCAGGTACACCTCTGACACTCCCCAGGCACACCCTGATACACCCCCAGGCACACCTCCACAGTCCCAGGTACTCTTCAAGACACTCCCAGGCACACACCTCAAACACTCCCTGGTACACCTCTGATAATTCTCAGGCACACATCCGACACTCAGGTCCACCGCTGACACTCCAATGCACTCCTCTGACACTCCCTGCACACCTCCTCACACCCCAGGCACACCTCTGACACTAACTGGACACACCTCTGACACTCCCCAGGCACACCTGTTACACTCCCTGGTTCTCCTCTGACACTCCCAGACACACCCCAGACACTCCCAGACACACCCTCAGACACTCCCAGGCACACCCTGACACTCACAGGCACACCCCTGACACTCCCCAGGCACACCTCTGACACCCCAGGCACACCACCACACCACCAGGCACACCTCTGACACCCCAGCCACACCACTCCACACCCCAGGCACACCCCTGACACCCCAGGCACACCACCACACCACCAGGCACACCCCTGACACTCCCCAGGCACACATCTGACACCCCAGGCACACCCTCAGACACTCCCAGGCACACCACTGACATCTCTGGCACACCCCTGACACTCCCCAGGCACACCTCCTGACACCCCAGGCACACCCCAGACACTCCCAGGCACACCTCTGACACCAGGTACACCTCTGACACTCCCAGGCACACCTCTGACACCCCAGGAACCCTCTGACACCCCAGGCACTCCACTGACATTCCCTGGCACACCTCTGACACTCCCAGGCACACCTCTGACACTCCCAGGCACACTGACATTCCCCAGGCACACCTCTGACACCTCCAGGACACCTCTGACATTGGCAGGCACACCCCTGACACCCCAGGCACACCCCTGACACCCAGGCACACTCCGACACTCCCAGGCACACCCTGCACTCCCAGGCACACTCCAATATTCCCAGGCACACCTCCTGATACCCCCAGGCACACCCTTGACACTCCTACCCACTGACACTCCCCACACACACCCCTGGACACTCCAGGCACACCTCTGACACCCCAGGCACACTCAGACACACTCAGATAGTCCACGGACACTCCCTGGCACACCCCTGACACCCCAGGCACACCCCTGACACCCCAGGCACACCCCAGACACTCCCAGGCACACCCTCTGACACCCCAGGCACACCTCAGACACTCCCAGGCAAACCTCAGACACTCCCAGGCACACCCTCTGACACTCCCAGGTAAACCCCTGACACTCCCAGGCACACCTCAGACACCAGGTGCACACCCTGACCCCAGGCACACTCTCAGACACTCCCAGGCAGTCCACTGACACTCCCTGTACACCTCTGATACTCCCAGGCACACCTCTGACACCCCCAGGCACACCTCAGACACTCCCAGGCACAGCTCAGACACCCCAGGCAAACCCTCAGACACCCCAGGCACACCCCAGACACACCCAGGCACATCTCTGACACTCCCCAGCACCTCTGCCTCTCCCAGGCACCCTGACACTCTCAGGTAAACCCTCTGACACCCCAGGTACATTTCAGACACTCCCAGACACATCTGACATTCCCGGTACCTCTGACACCTCCCCAGGCACACCTCAGACACTCCCAGTTACACCCCCACACTCCAGGCACACCCCAGACACTCCCAGGCACACCTCTGACACGCCTAGGCACACCCCTGACACTCGGCACACCTCTGACACTCCCAAGCACACCTCTGACACTCGAGGCACACCCAGCACTCCCCAGGCACATCCCAGACACCCCAGGCACCCCTGACACTCCCCAGGCACACTCAGACACCCCAGCACCCCAGACACCCCAGGCACACCTCTGACACTCCCAGGCACACCTGCTGACACTCCCCAGGTACACCTCTCTGACACCTTGTGGACACCTCCGACACCCCACACCCCAGACACTCCCAGTTAAACCTCTGACACCCCAGGCACACCCCAGACACTCCCAGGCACATTCTGACACCCCAGGCACACCCCCAGACACTCCCAGGCACACCCTGACACCCCAGGTACACCTCTGACACTCAGGCACACCTCTGACACCCCCAGGCACACCCCAGACACTCCCAGGCACACGTCTGACACTCCCCAGGCACACCCGACCCCAGGCACACCCCCACACCCCAGGCACACCTCTGACACTCCCCACACCACTGACACCCACACACCCCACACTCCAGGTACATCTCTGACACTCTCAGAACACATCTCACACCTCAGGAACACCTCTGACACCCCAGGCACACCTCTGACACTCAGAACACCTCTGACACCCCAGGTACACCTCTGACACCCCAGGCACCACTGACACCCCAGGCACACCTCTGATACTCCCAGTCACACCTCTGACACTCCCGTGTTACCTCCTGACACCTAGCAACTCTGACACCCCAGGCACACCTCAGACATCCCAGGCACACCCCTGACACTCCCAGGCACACCTCTGACACTCCAGGCACAACTTGATACCCCCAGGTACACCTCGACACCCCAGGTACTCCTCTGACACTCCAGGTACACCTCCGACACTTAGGACACCTCTGATACTCCCAGGCACACCTCTGACACTTGCATCACCTCTGACACTCCCATCAATTGACCTCCAGTCACACCTCTGACACTCCGCACACCCTGACACTTCCAGGCACACCTCTGACACCTTACGAACACCTCTGACACTCCAGGTCTCTGACACTGCAGGTACACCACTGACACTCGGGCCACCCTGATACTCCCCAGTTACACCCTCTGACACTCGTACACTCTGATGCCCCAGTCACACCTCTGACACTCCAGCTCAACACTGACACTCCCAATTACAACCCTGACACTCCCAGGTACACCCTGACACCCCAGATACACCTCTGATACTCCTGCACACTGACACTCCCTGCACACCTCCGACACCCCAGGCACACCTGATAGTCCCAGGCACACTTCTGACACTCCGGTGGCACACTCTAACACTCTGCACATCTGACACTCAGGCACACCTCTGACACTAACTGCACACCTTGACACCTGGTACACCTCTTACACCCCTGGTTCTCTCCGACACCCCAGATACACCCAGACACCCCAGACACCCCAGACACTCCCCAGGCACACCCCGACACCCCAGGCACACCCCTGACACCCCAGGCACACCACTCACACCAGGCACACCCCACACCTGCACACCACCACACCACCAGGCACACCCCTGACACCCCAGGCACACCACCACACCACCAGGCACACCCTGACACCCCAGGTACCCTGACACCTGGTGGCACACCTCTGACACTAACTGGTACACCTCTAACACTCCCTGCCACACCCTGACACTCCAGGCACACACATCCGACACTCCTGTGCACACCTCAGACACCCTGCACAGCTGACACGCCCAGGTACACCTTGACACTCCCAGGCACACCTCTGACTCTGGTACACTCCTGACACCCCAGGTACACCCTGACACTTGCGTGCAGCTCTCACACTCCCCAGCACCCCTGGACACCCCAGGCACACCTCTGACACTCCCTGGCACACCTCTGACACTCCCAGGACCACCTCTGACACTCCCCAGGCACTCCACTGACACCCCTGGCACACCTCTGACACCCCAGGCACACCTCCGTGACACTCCCAGGTACACCTCTGACATTCCCAGGCACACCTCTGACACTCCAGGCACCTCTGACATTGGCAGGCACACTGACACCTCCAGGCACACCTGTGACACTCCAGGCACACCTGACACTCCCCAGGCACACCTCAATCCCAGATACATTTTGACACTCGCAGGCCCACTGACACCCCAGGCACACCCCAGACACTCCCGCCACCTCTGACACTCCAGGTACACCAGACCTCCCCTGGAGTCCACCTGACACTCCCCTGGCACACCTCCTGACACTCCAGGCACACCCCTGACACCCCAGGCACACCCCAGACACCCCAGTACACCAGACACTCCCAGGCAAACTCCCCACACCCCAGGCACACCCCAGACACTCCCAGGCACATCTCTGACACTCCCCAGGTACACTCTCACACTCCAGAGTACACCTCTGACACTCCCAGGTAAACCCTGACACTGCACATTTCAGACACCCCAGATACACCTGACATTCCCAGGTACCTCTGACACATCCAGAACACCTCAGACACCCCAGGTACACCCTGACACTCCCAGGCACACCCCTGACACTCCCAGGCACACCCCTGACACCTAGGTGTCCACCCCTGACACTCCCAGGTACACCACTGACACTCCCAGTTACACCACTGACACTCCCAGGTACTCCCCAACACTCCCAGGCACATTTCTGACAATCCCAGGCACACTCTGACAATCCCAGGTACACCGCTGACACTCTCAGGAACACCTCTGACTCTTCCAGGTACACCCTGATAATCCCAGGCACCCTCTGATACTCCCAGGTATACCTCTGACACTCCCAGGTACACCTCCGACACTCCTGTGCTACACCCCTGACACCCCAGTTACACCCCTGACACTCTTGCCAGTCACCCCCTGACACCCCAGACACCTATGATACTCCCAGGCACACCTCTGACACCCCAGGCACACCTCCGATACTCCCAGGCACACCTCTGATAGTCCCAGGCACCTCTGACACCCCAGGTACCTCTGACACCCCTGTTCACCTCTCACCCCAGCACACCTCTAACACTCCCTACACCTCTGACACCCCAGGCACATCCGACACCCCAGGCACACCTCCGACACTCCCCAGGTACCCACTGACACTCCTGGTACACCCCTGACACTCCCAGGTACACCTCACACTCCCAGGCCTCAGACACTCCCACACCTCTTGACACTCCCAGGTTTACTCTGACACTCCCAGGTACTCACTGACACTCCCAGGCACTCCAAGACACCCCTACATCGACACTCCCCAGGTACACCTCTGACACTCACAGGAACACCACTGACACTCCCAGGTACATCTCTAATGCTCCCAGTTACACCTCTGACACTCCCAGTTTCACCTCCGACACTCCCAGTTACACCCCTGACACTCCCAGGTACACCCCTGACACTCCCAGATACACCTCTGATACTCCCAGGTACACCTCTGACACTCCCGGGTACACCTCCGATACACCCCAGGTACACCTCCGATAGTCCCAGGTACACTTCTGACACTCCCAGGTACACCTCTAACACTCCCTGGTACACCTCTGATACTCCCAGGTACACATCCGACACTCCCAGGTACACCCGTGACACTCCCACGTACTCCTCTGACACTCCCTGGTACACCTCTGACACTCCCAGGTACACCTCTGACACTAACTGGTACACCTCTGACACTCCCAGGTACACCTCTTACACTCCCTGGTTCTCCTCTGACACTCCCAGATACACCTCAGACACTCCCAGATACACCTCAGACACTCCCAGGTACACCTCTGACACTCCCAGGTACACCCATGACACTCCCAGTTACACCTCTGACACTCCCAGGTACACCACTCACACTACCTGGTACACCTCTGACACTGCCAGGTACACCACTCACACTACCAGGTACACCTCTGACACTCCCAGGTACACCACTCACACTACCAGGTACACCTCTGACACTCCCAGGTACACCTCTGACACTCCCAGGCACACATCCGGGACACTCCCAGGCATGGCCCCTGCACTCCAGGCACACTGACACTCCCAGGTACACCACTGACACTCCCAGGCACACCTCTGACTCTCCCAGGCACACCTCCGATTCTACAGGTGCCACCTCTGACACCCAGGCACAGTTTCACACCCCAGGTACACCTCTGACACTCCCAGGTACACCTCTGACACTCCCAGGTACACCTCTGACACTCCCAGGAACTCCTCTGACACTCCCAAGTACTCCACTGACATTCCCTGGTACACCTCTGACACTCCCAGGTACACCTCTGACTTTCCCAGGTACACCTCTGACACCTCCAGGTACACCTCTGACATTGGCAGGTACACCTCTGACACTCCCAGGTACACCTGTGACACTTCCAGGTACACCTCCGACACTCCCAGGTACAACTCTGGCACTCCCAGGTACACCTCCAATATTCCCAGGCACACCTCCGATACTCCCAGGTACACTTTGGACACTCCCAGGTACTCCACTGACACTCCCACATACACCTCAGACACTCCCAGGTACACCTCTGACACCCCCAGGTACACCTCAGACACTCCCAGGTAGTCCACGGACACTCCCTGGTACACCTCTGATACTCCCAGGTACACCTCTGACACTCCCAGGTACACCTCAGACACTCCCAGGTACACCTCTCAGACACACCCAGGTACATCTCTGACACTCCCAGGTACACCTCTGCCTCTCCCAGGTACACCTCTGACACTCTCAGGTAAACCTCTGACACTCCCAGGTACACCTCAGACACTCCCAGCATCTCTGACACTCCCAGGTACACCTCTGTCACTCCCAGACACCTCTGACACTCCCAGGTAAACCTCTGACACCCCAGGCACACCTCAGACACTACCAGGCACACCTCTGACACCCCAGGTACACCTCAGACACCCCCAGTCCACTGACACCCCTGGTACACCTCTGATACCCCAGGCACACCTCTGACACCCGAGGCACCCCAGACACCCCAGGTACAGCCCAGACACTCCCAGGTAAACCCCAGACACCCCCAGGTACACCCTCAGACACACCCAGGCACATCTCTGACACCCCAGGCACACCTCTGCCCTCCCAGTACACCCCTGACACTCCCAGGTACACTCTGACACTCCCAGGTACCTCTGACACTCCCAGGTACACATCTGACACCAGGTACACCTCTGACAATCCCAGGTACAACTCTGACACTCTCAGGAACACCTCTGACACTTCCAGGTACACCTCTGACAATCCCAGGACACCTCTACACCCCAGGATACCTCTGACACCCCAGTTACACCCTGACACTCCCAGTTACACCCTGACACGCCCAGATACACCTATGATACCCCAGGTACACCTCTGACACCCCAGGTACACCTCCGATACCCCACGTACACCTCCGATAGTCCCAGGTACACCTCTGACACCCCAGGTACCCTCTGACAGTCCCTTGTTCACCTCTCACACCCCAGGCACCCCTAACACCCCTGCCACACCTCTCACTCCCAGGTACACATCCGACACTCCCGGAGTACACCTCCGACACCCCAGGTACTCCACTGACACTCCTGGTACACCCCTGACACCCCAGGTACACCTCTGACACTCCCAGTACACCTCAGACACTCCCAAGTACACCCCTGACACTCCCAGGTTCACCTCTGACACCCCAGGTACCCACTGACACCCTGTACCCACTGACACCCCTGGTACAACCCGTGACACCCCAGGCACACCTCTGACACCCCAGGTACACCACTGACACCCCAGTACACCTCTGATGCCCCAGTTACATCTCGTGACACTCCCAGTTTCACCTCCGACACTCCCAGGTACACCCCTGACACTCCCAGGTACACCCCTGACACTCCCAGATACACCTCTGATACCCCAGGTACTCCACTGACACCCCAGGCACCTCTAACACTCCCTGGTACACCCTGATACCCAAGGTCCACATCCGACACTCCCAGGTACACCGCTGACACTCCCACGTACTCCTCTGACACCCCTACACCTCTGACACTCCCACGTACACCTCTGACACTAACTGGTACACCTCTGACACCCCAGGCACACCTCTTACACCCCTGTCTCCTCCTCTGACACCCCAGATACACCTCAGACACCCCAGGCACACCGACACCCCAGGCACACCCTGACACCCCAGGCACACCCTGACACCCCAGGCACACCACCACACCACCAGGCACACCTCTAACACCCCAGGTACACCACCACACTACCAGGTACACCTCTGACACTCCCAGGTACACCACTCACACTACCAGGTACACCTCTGACACTCCCAGGTACCTTTGACACTCCCAGTACACCTTTGACACTAACTGGTACACTTCTAACACTCCCTGCTACACCCCTGACACTCCCAGGTACACATCCGACACCCCAGGTACCCTCGGACACCCCAGGTACATCTCTGACACTACCAGGCACACCTCTGCCACCCCACACCTCTGACACTCCCAGGTAAACCTCTGACACCCCAGGTACACTCAGACACCCCAGGTAGTCCACTGACACTCCCTGGTACACCTCTGATACTCCCAGGTACACCTCTGACACTCCCAGGCACACCTCAGACACCCAGGCACACCTCAGACACCCCAGGTAAACCTCAGACACTCCCAGGTACACCTCAGACACTCCCAGGTACATCTCTGACACTCCCAGGTACACCTCTGCCACTCCCAGGTAAACCTCTGACCTCCCAGGTACATTTCAGACACTCCCAGATACACCTCTGACATTTCAGGTACTCCTCTGACACCTCCCAGGTACACCTCAGACACTCCCAGGTACACCCCTGACACTCCCAGGCACCTGACATCCCAGGTACACCTCTGACACTCCCACCCCTGACACTCCCAGGTACACCTCTGACACTCCCAGGCACACCTCTGACCTCCCAGGTACTCCTCTGACACTCCCAGGTACACATCTGACACTTCAGTACACCTCTGACAATCCCAGGTACACCTCTGATACTCCAGGTATCCTCTGACCTCTCCCAGGTACCTCCGACACTCCCAGTTACACCCTGACACTCAGTTACACCCTGACACTCCCAGGTACACCTCTGCCTCCCAGGTACCTCTGACACTCCCAGATACCTATGATACTCCCAGGTACCTCCGAACACTCCGGTACACCTCCCGTGCTCCTGGTACACCTCCGATAGTCCAGTGCACCTCTGCCTCCTGCTACACCTCTGACACTCCCAGGTACACATCCGACACTCCCAGGTACACCTCCGACACTCCCAGGTACTCACCCAGCCTCCCAGGTACCCCTGACACTCCCAGATACACCTCTGATACTCCCAGGTACTCCACTGACACTCCCAGGTACACCTCTAACACTCCCTGGTACACCTCTGATACTCCAAGGTCCCATCCGACACTCCCAGGTACCTCCTGACACTCCCACGTACTCCTCTGACACTCCCTGGTACACCTCTGACACTCCCAGTGCACCTCTGACACTAACTGGTACCTCTGACCTCCCAGGTACACCTCTTACACTCCTGGTTCTCCTCTGACACTCCAGATACACCTCAGACACTCCCAGGTACCTCTGCCTCCCAGGTACACCTGACACTCCCAGGTACACCTCTGACACTCCCAGGTACACCACTCACACCAGGTACACCTCTAACCTCCCAGGTACACCACTCACACTACCAGGTACACCTCTGACACTCCCAGGTACACCACTCACACTACCAGGTACACCTCTGACACTCCCAGGTACTCCTTGGCTCCCAGGTACACCCTTGACATAACTGGTACCTTCTGCTACTCCCTGCTACACCCCTGACACTCCCAGGTACACATCCGACACTCCCAGGTACACCTCAGACACTCCAGGTATCTCTGACACTACCAGGTACACCTCTGCCACTCCCAGGTACCCTCTGACACTCCCAGGTAAACCTCTGACACTCCCAGGTACACCTCAGACACTCCAGGTAATCCCACCCACACTCCCTGGTACACCTCTGATACTCCCAGGTACACCTCTGACACTCCCAGGTACACCTCAGACACTCCCAGGTACCTCAGACACTCCCAGGTAACCTCAGACACTCCCAGGTACCTCAGACTCCCAGGTACATCTCTGACCTCCCAGGTACCTCTGCCACTCCCAGGTAAACCTCTGACACTCCCAGGTACATTTCAAGACACTCCCAGATACACCTCTGACATTTCAGGTACTCCTCTGACACCTCCCAGGTACACCTCAGCACTCCCAGGCACACCCCCAGACTCCCAGGTACACCCCTGACACTCCCAGGTACCTCTGACACTCCCAGGTACACCCTGACACTCCCAGGTACCTCCTGACACTCCGGTACACCTCTGACACTCCCAGGTACTCCTCTGACACTCCCAGGTACACATCCTGACACTTCCAGGTACCTCTGACAATCCCAGGTACACCTCTGATACTCCCAGGTATCACCTCTGACACTCCCAGGTACACCTCCGACCTCCCAGTTACACCCCTGACCTCCCAGTTACACTCCTGACACTCCCAGGTACCTCAGCCTCCCAGATACACCTACTGATACTCCCAGGTACCTCTGACACTCCCAGGTACACCTCGTGCTCCTGGTACACCTCCGATAGTCCCAGGTACCTCCCTAACACTCCTGCCCACACACCTCAGCACTCCCAGGTACACATCCGACACTCCCAGGTACACCTCCGACCTCCCAGGTACTCCACTGACACTCCCTGGTACACCCCAACCTCCAGGTACACCTCTGACACTCCCAGGTACTTCAGACCTCCCAGTACACCTGACACTCCCAGGTTCACCTCTGACACTCCCAGGTACTCACTGACTCCCCAGGTACTCCACTGACCTCCCTGGTACACCTGCCTGCTCCCAGGTACACCTCTGACACTCCCAGTTTCACCTCCGACACTCCCAGTTACACCCTCACACTCCCAGGTACACCCCTGACACTCCCAGATACACCTCTGATACTCCCAGGTACACATCTGACACTCCCAGGTACAACTCCGGTACACCCAGGTACACCTCCGATAGTCCCAGGTACACTTCTGACACTCCCAGGTACACCTCTAACACTCCCTGGTACCTCTGATACTCCCAGGTACACATCCGACACTCCCAGGTACACGCTGACACTCCCAGTGCTCCTCTGACACTCCTGGTACACCTCTGACCTCCCAGGTACTCTGACACTCCCAGGTACTCCTCTGACACTCCCAGGTGCATCTGACCTTCCAGGTACACCTCTGACAATCCCAGGTACCTCTGATACTCCCAGGTATGCACCTCCTGACACACCCAGGTACACCTCGACACTCCCAGTTACACCCCTGACACTCCCAGTTACACCCTGACCTCCCAGGTACCTCTGCTCCCAGATACACCTATGATGCTCCCATGTGCCTCCTGACACTCCCAGGTACACCTCCGATACTCCTGGTACACCTCCGATAGTCCAGGCACCTCCTCTCACTCCCTGCTACACCTCTGACACTCCCAGGTACATCCGACACTCCCAGGTACCTCCGACACTCCCAGGTACTCACAACCTCCTGGTACCACCCTAGCTCCCAGGTACACCGCTGACACTCCCACGTACTCCTCTGACACTCCCTGGTACACCTATGACACTCCCTGGTACACCTATGACACTCCCCGGTACACCTCTGACACTAACTGGTACACCTCTGACACTCCCAGGTACACCTCTTACACTCCCTGGTTCTCCTCTGACACTCCCAGATACACCTCAGACACTCCCAGATACACCTCAGACACTCCCAGGTACACCTCTGACACTCCCAGGTACACCCATGACACTCCCAGTTACACCTCTGACACTCCCAGGTACACCACTCACACTACCTGGTACACCTCTGACACTGCCAGGTACACCACTCACACTACCAGGTACACCTCTGACACTCCCAGGTACACCACTCACACTACCAGGTACACCTCTGACACTCCCAGGTACACCTCTGACACTCCAGGCACACCTCTGACACTAACTGGTACACCCCTAACACTCCCTGCCACCCCTGACACCCCAGGCACACATCCGACACTCCCCAGGCACACCTCAGACACTCCCAGGCACATCGCTGACACTCCCAGGCACACCTCTGACACTCCCAGGCACAATTCTCTGACTCTCCCAGTGCCACCTCCGACACCCCAGGCACACCTCTGACACCCTCTGCAGAGTTCTCACACTCCCAGGCACACCCTGTCACTCCCCAGAACACCTCTGACACTCCCAGGTACACCCCTGACACTCCCCAGGAAACTCCTCTGACACCCCAGGTACCCACTGATTCCCTGGCACACCTCTGATACTCCCAGGTACACCTCCGACACTCCCAGGTACACCTCCTGACAGCCCCAGGTACACCTCTGACACCTCCAGGTACACCTCTGACATTGGCAGGTACACCTCTGACACTCCCAGGTACACCTGTGACACTTCCAGGTACACCTCCGACACTCCCAGGTACAACTCTGGCACTCCCAGGTACACCTCCAATATTCCCAGGCACACCTCCGATACTCCCAGGTACACTTTGGACACTCCCAGGTACTCCACTGACACTCCCACATACACCTCAGACACTCCCAGGTACACCTCTGACACCCCCAGGTACACCTCAGACACTCCCAGGTAGTCCACGGACACTCCCTGGTACACCTCTGATACTCCCAGGTACACCTCTGACACTCCCAGGTACACCTCAGACACTCCCAGGTACACCAGACACTCCCAGGCAAAACCCACACAATCCCAGGCACACCCCAGACACTCCCCAGGCACATCTCTGACGCCCCAGGCACACCTCTGCCACTCCCAGGTGCTTTTCAGACACTCCCAGATACACCTCTGACATTCAGGTTACTCCTCTGACACCTTCAGGTACCTCAGACACTCCCAGGTACACCCTGTAACTCCCATGTGCACCCCAGCCCAGGTACCTCTGGCCTCCCAGGTAAACCCCAGACACTCCCAGGTACACCTCAGCTCCCAGGTACTCCTCTGACACTCCCAGGTACACATCTGACACTCCTGGGTACACCTCTGACAATCCCAGGTACAACTCTGACACTCTCAGAACACATCTGACACTCCCAGGTATCTGACAATCCCAGGTACACCTCTGATACTTGCAGGTATACCTCTGACACTCCCAGTACACCTCCACCTCCCAGTTACACCCCTGACCTCCCAGGTACACCCTGACTCCCCAGGTACACCCCTGACACACCCAGGTACTCCTCTGACACTCCTTGTTCACCTCTCACACTCCCAGGTACACCTCTAACCTCCCTGCTGCACCTCTGACACTCCTGGGTACCATCCGACACTCCCAGGTACACCTCCGACACTCCCAGGTACTCACTGACTCCCTGGTACACCCCTGGCCTCCCAGGTACACCTCTGACACTCCAGGTACCTCAGGCACTCCCAGGTACACCCCTGGCACTCCCAGGTTCTCTGGCCTCCCAGGTACTCACCCCAGCACTCCCTGGTACCTGACACTCCCAGGTACACCTCTGACACTCCCAGGTACTCCTCTGGCCTCCCTGGTACACCTCCGACACTCCCAGGTACCAGTTGCTCCCAGGTACACCTCTGACCTCCCAGGTACTCCTCTGACACTCCCAGGTACACAGCTGACCTCCCAGGTACCTCTGACAATCCCAGGTACATCTCTGACCTCCCAGGTACACCTCTGACACTAACTGGTACACCTCTGACACTCCAGGTACACCTCATTACACCCCAGGTACCCTCCGATAGTCCCAGGTACACTTCTGACACTCCCAGGTACACCTCTGCTACTCCTGGTACACCTCTGATGCTCCCGGTACATCCGACACTCCCAGGTACCGCTGACACTAACTGGTACACCTCTGACACTCCCAGGTACACCTCTTACACTCCTGGTTCTCTCTGACACTCCCAGATACACCTCAGACACTCCCAGATACCTCAGAGACTCCCAGGTACACCTCTGACACTCCCAGGTACACCCCTGATGTCCCAGGTATGCCTCTGACTCCCAGGTACACCACTCACACAACCAGGTACACCTCTGACACTCCCAGGTGCACCACTCATGCTACCAGGTACACCTCTGACACTTCCAGGTACCACTCACACTCCAGGTGCACCTCTGACACTCCCAGGTACACATCCGACACTCCCAGGTACACCTCAGACACTCCCAGGTGCACCTCTGGCCTCCCAGGTACACCTCTGATGCTCCCAGATACACCTCCGACTCTCCCAGGTACCTCCGACACTCCCAGGTACACCTCGCTCCCAGGTACAGTTCTCACACTCCCAGGTACACCTCTGGCACTCTCAGGCACCTCCCAGCACTCCCAGGTACACCTCTGACCTCCCAGGAACTCCTCTGCCCTCCCAGGTACTCCCTCACATTCCTTGGTACACCTCTGACCTCCCAGGTACACCTCCGACACTCCCAGGTACACCTCTGACCTCCCAGGTACACCTCTGACATTCCCAGGTACACCTCTGACACCTCCAGTTACACCTCTGACATTGGCAGGTACACCTCTGCTCCCAGGTACACCTGTGACACTTCCAGGTGCACCTCCGACACTCCAAGGTACACCTATGGCACTCCAGGTGCACCTCCAATATTCCCAGGCACCTCGATACTCCCAGGTACACGTTTGACACTCCCAGGTGCTCCACTGACCTCCCAGGTACCTCAGACACTCCCAGGTACCTCAGACACTTCCAGGTAGTCACTGACACTCCCTGGTACACCTCTGATACTCCCAGGTACCTCTCTAACCTCCCAGGTACACCTCAGACACTCCCAGGTACCTCAGCACTCCCAGGTAGCTCCAGACACTCCCAGGTGCACCTCAGACACTCCCAGGTACATCTCTGACACTCCCAGGTACACCTCTGCCACTCCCAGGTACACCTCTGACCTCCCAGGTAAACCTCTGACCTCCCAGGTACTTTTCAGACACTCCCAGATACACCTCTGACATTCCCGGTGCTCCTCTGACACCTTCAGGTACACCTCAGACACTCCCAGGTACACCCTGAAACTCCCATGTACACCTCGGCCTCCCAGGTACACCTCTGACCTCCCAGGTAAACCCAGACACTCCAGGTACACCTCTGACACCTCCCAGGTGCTCCTCTGACACTCCCAGGTACACATCTGACACTCCCTGGTACACCTCTGACAATCAAGGTACAACTCTGACACTCTCAGGAACACACTCCCACCTCCCAGGTACACCTCCTGTGTCCCAGGTTCACCTCCTCTCAGGTATACCTCTGACACTCCCAGGTACACCCCCAGCACTCCAGGTTCACACCACACTCCCAGGTACTCCCACTGACACTCCCTGGTACACCCAACCTCCCAGGTACACCTCTGGCCTCAGGTACTCCTCTGACACTCCTGGTACACCTCAAGCACTCTCCCAGTACCTCCAGACACTCCCAGGTCCACCTCCTGGCACTCCAGGTACTCCTCTGGCACTCCCAGGTACACAGCCCAACTCCCAGGTACACCTCTGACAATCCCAGGTACATCTCTGACACTCTCAGAAACACCTCCCAGCACTCCCAGGTACACCTCTGAAAATCCCAGGCCTGTGATACTCCCATGTATCTTCTGAGCCTCCCAGGTACACCTCCGGCCTCCCATTTACACCCCCGGCCTTCCAGTTGCACCTGGCACTCCCAGGTACACCCCAACACTCCCAGGTACCTCTGACAATCCCAGGTACATCTCTGACACTCTCAGGGAACACCTCTGACACTCCCAGGTACCTCTGACAATCCCAGGTACACCTGTGATGCTCCCAGGTATGCCTCCCAGGTACCTCTGACACTCCCAGGTACACATCCGTGCTCCAGGTACACCTCCCGTGGTCCCAGGTACGTCTGTGCTCCCAGGTACTCCTCCTGACCTCCCTGGTACACCTCTCCACACTCTCCAGGTACACCTCCGACACTCCCAGGTACCTCTGACACTCCCAGGTGCACACCTCTGACACTGGCAGGTACCTCTGGCACTCCCAGGTGTACTCGACACACCCAGGTTCTTTTCTGACACTTCCAGGTACCTCAGACACTCCCAGGTACCCGCCACTGACACTCCCAGGTACACCCTGACACTCCCAGGTACCTCCGACCCTCCCAGGTACCTCAGACACTCCTAGGTACATTCTGTGACACTTCCAGGTACCAGACACTCCCAGGTACACCTCTGACACTCCCAGGTAGTCCCACCCGGCCTCCTGGTACCTCTGATACTCCCAGGTACACCTCAGACACTCCCAGGTACATCTCTGACACTCCCAGGTACACCTCTGCCACTCCCAGGTACACCTCTGCCACTCCCAGGTACACCTCTGACACTCCCAGGTAAACCTCCGGCCTCCCAGGTACCTCTGACAACCCCAAGTGCACCTCTGATGCTCCCAGGTATACCTCTGCACTCCCAGGTACACCTCCGACACTCCCAGTTACACCGACACTTCCAGTTACCTGAACTCCAGGTACCTTCTGACACTCCCAGATACCTGTGATGCTCCCATGTGCACCTCTCACACTCCCAGGTACACCTCCGATACTCCCAGGTACACCTCAATAGTCCCAGGTACACCTCTGACCTCCCAGGTACTCCTCTGACACTCCCTGGTTCACCTCTCACCTCCCAAGGTACCTCTAACCTCCCTGCTACACCTCTGACACTCCCAGGTACATCCGACACTCCCAGGTACACCTCCGACACTCCCAGGTACTCACCTGACACTCCCTTGTACACCCCTGACTCTCGCAGGTACACCTCTGACACTCCCAGGTACACCTCAGACACTCCCAGGTACACCCTGGACTCCCAGGTGCACCTCTGACCTCCCAGGTACCCCTGACCTCCCAGGTACCTCTGACCCCTCCCAGGTACACCTCTGACCTCCTGGTACACCTCCGACCCTCCCAGGTGCCTCTGACACTTCCAGGTGCCCTCAGACACTCCCAGGTGCACACCTCAGACACTCCCAGGTACCTGACCTCCCAGGTGCACACCTCTCACACTCCCAGGTACACCTCTGACACTCCCAGGTGCACCCCAGACACTCCCAGATACCTCTGACCTCCCAGGTACTCCTCTGACACTCCCAGGTACCTCTAGACACTCCCAGGTACACCCCAAGACACTCCCAGGTACACCCCAGACACTCCCAGGTACACCTCTGACACACTCCCAGGTACACCTGACACTCCCAGGTACCTTGAGCACTCCCAGGTACTGGCACACTCCAGTGCTCCTCTGAACGCTCCCAGGTACACCTCTGGCCTCCCAGGTTTGACCCTCCCAGTTAAACCTCGGCCTCCCAGGTACACCCCAGACACTCCCAGGTACCCTGACCTCCCAGGTACACCCCAGATACTCCCAGGTACACCTCTGACACTCTCAGGAACACCTCTGACTGCTCTCAGGAACACCTCTGACACTCCCAGGTACACCTCCGTGCCCCCAGGTGCACCTCCGATAGTCCACGTGCACCTCTGCTACTCCCAGGTGCACATCCGACACTCCCAGGTACACCGTTGACACTCCCAGGTACTCCTCTGACACTCCCTGGTACACCTCTGACTTGCTCCCAGGTCACCTCCTGACACTCCCTGGTACCTCTGGCCTCCCCTTCACCTCCTGACCTCCCAGCTACACCTCTTACTCCTGGTTCTCCTCCTGCTCCCAGGTACACCTCAGCCACTCCCAGGTACACCTCAGGCACTCCCAGGTACACCTCTGAGCTCCCAGGTGTCTCTGACCTCCCCTTACCTCCGACCCTCCCAGTTTACCCCCGACACTCCCAGGTACCCTGGCCTCCCAGGTACACCCCTGACTTCCCAGGTACACCCTGACACTCCCAGTGCACATCTGACGCTCCAGGCACCTCCTGACACTCCCAGGTACACCTCTGATGCTCTCAGAGACACCTCCGACCTCCCAGTTACACCTCCGACACTCCAGTTACACCCCTGACATTTCCCAGGTACACCCGTGATGCTCCCAATACACCTTGATGTTCCCAGGTACACCTCTGTGCTCCCAAGTACACCTCTGACACTCTGAGGTACAGGTTTACTCCCAGGTACCTCTGACCTCCCAGGTGCTCCTCTGACATTCCCAGGTACACCTCAGACACTCCCAGACACCCCAGACACTCCCAGGTACATCTGGCCTCCCAGGTACACCTCTGACTTGCTCAGGTACACCTCTGACACTCTCAGGGAACACCTTCGACACTCCCAGGTACCTCTGACACTTCAGGTGCCTCTGACCTCCCAGGTATGCCACCTCCAGCACTCCCAGGTACACCTCTGATACTCCTAGGTACACATCTGCACTCTCAGGAACACCTCCTGACACTCTCCAGAACACCTCTGACCTCCAGGTACACCTCTGACACTCCCAGGTACACCACTGACCTCCCAGGTACACCTCTGATACTCCCAGTTAAACCTCTGACACTCCCACTTACTCCTCCGACACTCTCAGTTACAGACACCCAGGTGCACCCGCCAGCACTCCCAGATGCACCTGATACTCCCAGGTACCTCTGACACTCCCAGGTACACCTACAGTACCCCAGGCCCTCCCGATAGTCCCAGGTACTTCTGACCTCCCAGGTACACCTCCCATTACCCCCCAGGTACACCTCCGATAGTCCCACTTCACCTCTGTACACTCCCAGGTACATCCGACACTCCCAGGTACACCTCTGACACTCCAGTGCTCCTCTGACCTCCCTGGTACACCTCTGGCCTCCCAGGCACCTCCCAGCACTCCGGCCTCTGACACTCCCAGGTACACCTCTGGCCTCCCCTTCACCTCTGGCCTCCCAGCTGCCTCTTACACTACTCCCAGCTGCCTCTCTTACACTCCCTGGTTCTCCGCTGGCCTCCCTGGTTCTCCCTCAGCCCCTCCCAGGTACACCTCAGCCACTCCCAGAGTACACCTCAGGCACTCCCCAGGTACACCTCTGGCCTCCCAGGTACACCCCTGACACTCCCAGGTACACCTAACACTCCCAGGTGCTCCTCTGACACTCCCAGTTACTCTTCTGACACTCCAGGTACAGCTTTGACACTCCCAGGTACACCTCTGACACTACCAAGGTACCTCCTGAGCCTCCCAGTTACACCTCCGACACTCCCAGTCCCTCCGACACTCCCAGTTACACCCTGACACTCCAGAGTACACCTTTGACTACTCCCAGGTACACCTCTAGCCTTCCAGGTTCATGCTGACACTGCCAGAGTACACAATGACACTCCCAGGTACACCTCCCTGACACTCTCAGTTACCTCCTGACACTCTCAGGCACCACTGACACTATGTTACACCTGTGACCTCCCAGGTACTCCTTGCTCCCAGGTGCTTCTCCTGACACTCCCAAGACACACCTCCTGAGCCTCCCAGAGTACACACCTCCGGCCTCCCAGGTACACCCGAACACTCCCAGGTACACCTCAGACACTCCCAGGTACACCCTGGCTTGCCAGGAACACCTCTGACACTTCCAGGCCACTTCTGACCTCCCAGGCCACACCTCTGACCTCCCAGGTACTTCCTCTGACACTCCATGTGGTACACCTCCGACACTCCCAGGTACACCTCTGACACTCCCAGGTACACCTCAGGCCTCCAGCACACCTCCGACCACCAGTTTACACTGACACTCCCAGGTACACCTGACACTCTGGGTACACCTCTGATGCTCCCAGGTACATCTCTGAGCCTCCCAGGTGCACCTCAGACACTCCCAGACACACACCTCTCTCACACTCCCAGGTTACACCTCTAACACTCCCAGGTACACATCAGACACTCCCAGGCACCTCTCACCTCCCAGGTACACCTCTGTCACTCCCAGGTACTCCTGTTACAGTCCCTATTCATTTCTCCTGAGCCTCCCGGGCCTCCCTTTGGCCCTCCCTGGTACACCTCTGACCTCCCAGGTACACCCCAGACACCCCAGTTACACATCTGACACTCCCAGTGCACCCCAGACACTCCCAGGTACACCTCAACACTCCCAGGTTTCCCAGACACTCCCAGTGCACATCAGCCTCCCAGGTACACCTCACAGCCTCCCAGGCCACACCTCTGACACTCTCCAGGAACACCCCTCCGACACTCCCAGGTACACCTCTGACACTCCCAGATGCACCTCTAATACTCCCAAGGCATACCTCTGACACTCCCAGATTACACTTCCGACACCCAGTTACACCCCTGACACTCCCAGAGTACCCCTGACCTCCCAGATACACCTATGATATTTTCCCCAGGTACACCTCCTGGCCTCCAAGTACACCTCTGACACTCCTGAGGTACACCCCAGACACTCCCAAGGTACACCTCACTCCCAGGTGCTCCTCTGACTGAGCACTACCAGGTACACCTCAGACACTCCCAAAGTGCACCCCCGGACCTCCCAGATTTGCACATCTGACACTCCCAGCTACACCTCTGACACTCCCAGGTGCCACCTCTGACACTCTCAGGAGCACACTTACGACACTCCCGGTACACCTCTGACACTCCCAGACACCTCTGACACTCCCAGGTGCACCTCTGACCTCCCAGGTACACCACTGGCCTCCCAGGTACACTGATGCTCCCAGGGTGCACACCTCTGACACTCTCAGAACACCTGTGAGAGCTCTCAGGAACACCTCCTGACACTCCCAGGTACAGCTCCTGGCCTCCCAGGTTACACCACTGACACTCCCAGGTGCACTCTGATACTCCCAGTTACACCTCCTGACCTCCCAGTTACTCCGCCGACACTCTCAGTTACACCCTAATCTCCCAGGTACACCCCTGGCCTCCCAGATACACCTCTCATGCTCCGAGGTACACCTCTGACCTCCCAGGTCACCTCCTGGTCTGAACACATCGATGCCCCCAGGTGCACCTCTGAGGTAGTCCCAGGTGCAATTCTGGCCTCCCAGGTGCACCTCCGATACCCCAAGGTACACGCCGATAGTCCAGGTACACCCTGACACTCCCAGGTACGCCCTGACACTCCCAGGAACTCCTCCCAGGCACTCCCATTACTCCTCTGACACTCGGGTACAGCTTTGGCCTCCCAGGTACACATCTGACACTCCCAGGTACACATCCTGACCTCCCAGTTACACCTCCCACACACTCCCAGATTACACCCCTGTGACACTCCCAGGTACACCCCTGACACTCCCAGTACCTCTGATACTCCAGGTACACCTTTGACACCTCAGGATTCACCTTTGACAATCCAGGTACACCAGTGGCCTCCCATTGCACCTCCTGACACTCTCAGATTGCACACCAGGCACTGTCAGATTTACACCTCTGACACTCCAGGTGCTCCTTTGACGCTCCCAGGTGCTCCTCTGGGAAACTTCAGGTACACCTCATACACTCCCAGGCACCTCAGGAAACTCCCAGATTACACCTCCTGGCACTCCAGGTACCTCTGACCTCCCAGGTACACAGCAACACTCCCTGGTACACCTCAACACTCCCAGGTCCGACACTCCCAGGTACACCTCAACACTCCCAGGTACACTTCCAGCCTCCCAGGGTACACCTCTGACCTCCCCAGGTGCCACCGCCTGACACTCCCAGGTGCTCCTCTGGCCTCCCAGGTACTCCTCTGACACTCCCTGGTACACCTCCGACACTCCCAGTGCACGCCAGACACTCCCACCTCTGACCTCCCAGGTGCTCTCTGGCCTCCCTGGTGCCTCCGACCTCCCAGGTGCACGCCAGACTTGCTCCCAGGTACACCTCTGACCTCCCAGGTACTCCTGACACTCCCAGGTACACAGCTGACACTCCCGTGCCCTCCTGACCAATCCAGGTACACCTCTGACACTCTCAAGGTACACACCTCTGACAATCCAGGCCCTGTGATACTCCCAGTTATACCTCTGACACACTCCCAGGTACACCTCCGACACTCCCAGTGCACCCAGCACTCCCAGTTACACCCTGACACTCCCAGGTACACCCCTGAGCCTCCCAGATACACCTAGGCCTCCCAGGTACACCTCTGAGCCTCCCAGGTACACCTCAGACAATCCCAGGTGCACTCAGGGCCTCCAGGTACACCTCTGACACTCCCAGGTACCTCCTGACACTTCCAGGTACCCCTCAGACACTCCCCAGGGCAGTCCACTGAGCCTCCTGAGGCACATCCGATACTCCCAGGTGCACCTCCGATAGTCCCAGGTACACGTCTGACACTCCCAGGTGCTCCTCTGGCTCTCCTGGTTCACCTCTCACCTCCCAGGTGCACACCTCTAACCTCCTGCTACACCTCTGACACTCCCAGGTACATTCGACACTCCCAAGGTACACCTCCACGGCACTCCAGGTACTCCTCTGACACTCCCTGGTACACCTCCGACACTCCCGAGTACCCTCCGACACTCCCAGGTACACCTCCTGGGCACTTCCAGGTACACCTCAGACAATCCCAGGCCACACACCTCAGACACTCCCAGGTACACCCCTCTGACACTCCCAGGTACACCTCTGACACTTCCAGGTACACCTCAGACACTCCCAGGTAGTCCACTGAGCCTCCCTGGTGCACTCGACCTCCCAGGTACACACCTCTGGCCTCCCAGGTGCACCTCAGACACTCCCAGGTACACCTCAGCAACACTCCCAGATTAGACCTCAGACACTCTGGTGCACCTCCAGACACTCCCAGGTGAAACCTCAGACACTCCCAGGTACACCTCAGACCTCTGGGTACATCACCGACGCTCCCAAGGTGCTCCTCTGCCACTCCCAGGTACAACTCCTGACCTCCCGGGTGCACTCTGACCTCCCAGGTGCATTTCAGACACTCCCAGATACACCTCCTGACATTTCCAGGTACTCCTCTGAGCACCTCCCAGGTACACCTCAGACACTCTCATGTACACCCTGACACTCCCAGGTGCACCCCTGTAGCCTCCAGGTACACCTCTGGCCTCCCAGGTACACCCCAGACACTCCCAGGTGCCTCTGACCTCCCAGTGCATCTGACCTCCCAGGTACTCCTCCTGACCTCCCAGATTTACAACTCCCTGACACTCTCAGGAACACACTGACACTCCTCAGGTATTGCAACCCCAGGCAATCCCAGATTTGCACCTCTGATACTCCCAGGTATGCCTCTGGCCTCCCAGTTACGCCACTGACCTCCCCAGTTACACCCTGACACACCCAGGTGCACCCCTGAGCCTCCCAGATACACCTTTGATGCTCCAGGTACACCTCTGACACTCCCCAGGTACACCTCCGATACTCCCAATTAAACTTCCGATAGTCCCAGGTACACCTCAGACAATCCAGGTACACCTCCAATACTCCCAGGTACACCTCCTGACCTCCCAGGTACACCATGGCCTCCCAGGTACTCCTCCTGGCCTCCCAGGTACTCCTCTGACACTCCTAAGTACACCTCAAGCCTCCCAGGTACACGCCAGACACTCCCAGGTACACACCTCCTGACCTCCCAGGTACTCCTCTGACACTCCTAGTGCACCTCGGACCTCCCAGGTGCAGACACTCAGGTGCACCTCTGAAGCACTCCCAGGAGGTGCTCTGACTGACACTCCCAGATTACACAGCTGAGCCTCCCAGGTACACATCTCTGACAATCCCAGGTACACCCCTCTGACCTCTCAGGAACACCTCTGACACTCCTGAGTCCACCTCCCAACCAATCCCAGAGTACACCTGTGATACTCCCCAGGCATACTCTGACACTCCCAGGTACACCTCCGACACTCCCAGTTACACCCCTGACACTCCCAGTTACACCCTGACACTCCCAGGTACACCCTGATGACACTCCCAGATACACCCTATGATACTCCCAGGTACACCTCTGACCTCCCAGGTACACATCCGATACTCCCAGGTACACCTCCCGATAGTCCCAGGTACACGTCTGACCTCCCAGGTACTCCTCTGACACTCCGGGTACACCTCTGACCTCCCAAGTGCACTGACCTCCCAGGGCCACCCCTGACCTCCCAGGTACAACCCTGACCTCCCACATACACCCTGTAGTGCTCCCAGTGCACCTCCTGACACTCTCCCAGTGCCACATCCGATGCTCCCAGGTACACCTCTGACACTCCCAGGTACACCCCAGACACTCCCAGGTACACACTCTGACACTCCCAGGTACATCTGACACTCCCAGGTACTCCTCTGACACTCCCAGGTACACATCACAGAGACTCCCAGGTACCTCCTGACAATCCAGGTACACCTCTGTGATGCTCTCCGAGGCCACCACTGACACTCAGACACTCCTTTGACAATCCGAGTACACCTCTGATACTCCCAGGTATACCTATGACACTCCCAGGTGCACCTCCCGACACTCCCAGATTACACCCCTGACACTCCCAGTTACACACCCCTGACACCCAGAGTACACCCCTGACCTCCCAGATACACCTATGATGCTCCCAGATTGCACCTCTGACACTCCCCAGGTACACCTCCGATGCTCCCCAGGTACACCTCCGATGATTGGTACACCTCCGACACTCCCAGGTACACCTCCAATACTCCCAGGTACACCTCTGACACTGGGTCACACCTTGGCCTCCCAGACTCCTCTGACCTCCCAGGTGCTCCTCTGACACTCCTGGTACACCTCCAGAGCACTCCCAGGTTCACGCCAGACACTCCCCAGGTACACCTCCTGACACTCCCAGGTACTCCTCTGGCCTCCCTGGTACACCTCCGACCTCCCAGATTTTACGCCAGACACTCCCAGGTGCACCTGAGCCCGCTCCCAGGTACTCCTCTGACACTCCCAGGTACACAGCCCCAGCCTCCCAGGCACTCTGACAGTCAGGTGCACCTCTGACACTCTCAAGAACACCTCTGACACTCCCAAGGTACACCTCACTGTCAATCCCAGGTGCACCTGTGATACTCAGGTATACCTCTGACACTCCCAGGTACCTCAACACTCCCAGTTACACCCCTGACACTCCCAGATTACACCTGGCACTTTAGGCTGCACCCCTGACACTCCCAGATACACCTGATACTCCCAGGCACCTCTGACACTCCAGGTACACATCCGATACTCCCAGGTACACCTCCGATAGTCCCAGAGTACACCTCTCACACTCCCAGGTACACCTCCTAACACTCCAGGTACACATCAAGACACTCCCAGGTACACCTCCTCCACACTCCCAGGTACACCTCTGTCACTCCCAGGTGCTCCTGTTGAGTCCCTAATTGTTCTCCTGACCTCCCAGGTACTCCACTGGCCTCCTGGTGCACCTCTGGGCCTCCCAGGTGCACCCCAGACACCCCAGTTACATCTGGCCTCCAAGTTACACAGACACTCCCAGTGCACCTCCTAACACTCCCAGGTACACCCCAGACACTCCCCAGGTACACATCTGACCTCCCAGGTACACCTCTGACACTCCCAGGTACACCTCTGACACTCTCAGGAACACCTCCGACACTCAGGCACCTCTGACACTCCCAGATACACCTCCTAATACTCCCAGGTATGCACTCCTGACACTCCCAGTTACACTTCCGACACTCCCCAGTTACACACCCCTGACACTCCCAGGTACACCCCTGACACTCCCAGATACACCTATGATATTCACAGGTACACCTCCTGGCCTCCCAAAATTACACCTCTGACACTCTGAGGTGCACCCAGACACTCCCAGGTACACACCTCACAGGCACTCCCAGGTGCTCCTCTGACACTACCAGGTACACCTCAGACACTCCCAAATTACACCCCAGACACTCCCAGGTACACATCCTGACCTCCCAGCTACACCTCTGACACTCCCAGGTACACCTCCTGACCTCCTCAGGAACACCTCCGGCACTCCCAGGTACACCTCTGACACTCCCAGGTACACCTCTGACACTCCCAGGTACACCTCTGACCTCCCAGGTACACACCACTGACACTCCCAGGTGCACCACTGATACTCCAGGTACACCTCTGACACTCTCAGGAACACCTGTGAAACTCTCAGGAACACCTCTGACACTCCCAGGTACAACTCTGACACTCCCAGGTACACCACTGACCTCCCAGGTGCACCTCCTGATGCTCCCAGTTACACCCAGCAGCCTCCCAGTTATCGCCGACACTCTCAGTTACACCCTGATACTCCCAGGTACACCCCTGACACTCCCAGATACACCTCTCATACTCAGTACACCTCCGACACTCCCAGGTACACCTCTGACCTCCCGCCACACCTCCGACCCTCCAGTTACACCCTGACACTCCCACGTACCTCTGATGCTCCCAGATACACCTCTGGCACTCCCAGGTACACCCTGACACTCCAGGTACACCTCTGACACTCCCAGGTACACCTGACCTCCCAGGTACACCTCTGACACTCCCAGGTACAATTCTGACCTCCCAGGTGCAATTCTGACACTCCCAGGTGCTCCTCTGACACTCCCTGGTACACCTCAGACACTCCCAGGTACACGCCAAAGACCTCCCAGGTACACCTCTGAGCCTCCCAGGTACTCACTCTGAGCCCCTCCCAGATTGCACAGCTGACACTCTAGGTGCATCCTCTGACAATCCCAGGTACACCTCTGACACTCTCAGAGACACCTCTGACACTCCCAGGTCCACCTCTGACAATCCAGGTACACACCTGTGATGCTCCCAGAGTGCTCACTCTGACACTCCCAGGTGCCACCTCCCAGGCACTCCCAGTTACACCCCTGACACTCCCAGTTACACCCCTGACACTCCCAGAGTACACCCCTGACACTCCCAGATACACCTATGATGCTCAGGTACACCTCTGGCCTCAGGTACACATCCGATACTCCCAGAGTACACCTCCGATAGTCCCAGGTACACGTCTGATGCTCCCAAGGTACTCCTCTGACCTCGAGTACACCTCTGGCCTCCCAGGTACACCTCCTGACCTCCCAGGTACACCTGGCCTCCCAGGTACAACCCTGACACTCCCACATGCACCTTATGATGCTCCCAGGTGCACCTCTGACCTCCCAGGTACACATCCGACTCCCAGGTACACCGCTGACCTGCCAGGTACACCTCCAGACACTGCCAGTTACACCTCAGACACTGCCAGGTACACCTCAGACACTCCCAGGTACACCTCAGACACTCCATGGTGCACCTCTGACACTCCCAAGTGCACATCTGACATTCAGGCACACCTCTGACACTCCCAGGTACACCTCAGACACTCCCAGGTACACCGCCCCAACCTCAGGTACACCTCTGACCTCCCAAGTACACCTCTGACACTGCCAGGTACCTCCGACACTCCCGGTACACCTCCGATACTCCCAGGTACACTTCTCACGCTCCCAGGTTCACATCCAACACTCTCCCAGGTACAACTCCACTGCTCAGGTAAACCTCCGATACTAAGGTACACCTCTGACACTCCCAGTACACCTCTGACCTCCTAGGTATTCCTCTGACCTCCTTGGTACCTCTGCCTCCCAGGTACTCAGACCTCCCCTTACACTCGACATCCCAGGTACACCTCTTTCACTCCTGGTTCTCCCCTGACACTCCCAGGTACACCTCAGACACTCCCAGGCACCACCTCAGACCTCCCCTGGTACACCTCTGACACTCTGAGGTACACCTCGAACCTCCTAGGTACCTCTCACACTCCCAGGTACACCTCTCACACTCCCAGGCACACCTCTCTCACACTCCTAGGTACTCCACTGACCTCCCTGTGCACCCCTGACACTCCCAGGTACACCGACACTCCAGGTACCACTTCTTACACTCCAGGTACACCTTCACTCTCCCAGGTACCTCCGACATCTTAGGCACACCTCTGACCTCCCAAGTACCTCTGACACTCCCAGGTACACCTCTACAGACCCAAGACATCTCTGACACTCCCAGGTACATCTCTGACCTCCCAGGTATACCTGTGATACTGCCAAGTACACCTCTGACAATCCCAGGTCTCCTGTGACACTCCAGGTACACCTCCGACCCCAAAATTTTGCCTCTGACCTCCCAGGTTCACCTCTGACCTCCCAGGTACACAACCTCCCAGGTACACCTCCTGACACTCCCAGGTACTCCACTGACATTCCCTGGTACACCTCTGACACTCCTAGGTACACGTCCGACACTCCCAGATACACCTCTACCTCCCAGGTACGTCAGACACTCCCAGGCCTCCACGCTGACACTCCCACGTGCACCTCCGATACTCCCAGGTACACCTTTGAGACCCCCAGGTAACCTCCGATGCTCCCTATGTGCACCTCTGACACTCCCAGGTACACCTCTGACCTCCTAGGTATTCCTCTGACACTGCCAGGTACCTCAGACACTCCATGTGCACCTCCGACACTCCCAGGTACACCTCTGACCTCCCAGTGCTCACCCCAGTGACCTCCCCTGGTACACCCCTGACACTCCCAGGTACACCCCTGACACTCCCAGGTACACCTCGACACTCCAGGTACCACATCAGACACTCCCAGGTACAAGACACTCCAGGTACTCCCAGGTGCACTTCTCTGCACTCACCACGTCCGACACACCGGTACACCTCTGACCTCCCAGGTACCACCTCTCTGACACTCCCAGGTACACCTCTGACACTCCCAGGTACATCGGCACTCCCAGGTACACCTCCGACACTCCAGGTTACTCACTGACATTCCTGGTACACCTCTGACACCACCAGGTACGTCCAACACTCCCAGACACCTCCTGACCTCCCAGGTACATCTCTGACACTCCCGGTACACCTCTGACCTCCCAGGTAAACCTCTGACTCTCCAGGTACCTCTGACCTCTCCTGGTACTCCTCTGTCTCCTGATACACCTCTAACACTCCCAGGTACACCGCTGACACTCCCAGGTACACCGCCGACACTGCCAGGTACACCTCAGACACTGCTAGTTACACCTCAGACACTGCCAGGTACACCTCAGACACTCCCAGGTACACCTCGACACTCCATGGTGCACCTCTGACACTCCCAAGTGCACATCTGACATTCCCAGGCACACCCTGCCTCCCAGGTACACCTCAGACACTCCCAGGTACACCGTGACACTCCCAGGTACACCTCTGACACTCCCAAGCACACCTCTGACACTGCCAGGTACACCTCCGACACTGGGTACCTCCGGTCTCCCAGGTACACTGCTCCCAGGTACACTTCTCACGCCCAGGTTCACATCCAACACTCCCAGGTACAACTCCGACTTGGTAAACCTCCGATACTACAAGGTACACCTCTGACACTCCCAGGTACACCTCTGACACCCCAGGCATTCCTCTGACACCCTGGTACACCTCCTCCGACACTCCCTGTACACCCTGTGACACTCCCCACCCTGACACCCCAGGCAGGCCAATTCCCCACCCCTGGCTCCTCCCCTGACACCCCAGGTACACACCCCAGACACTCCCAGGTACACCTCGTGACACTCCCCTGGTACACCTCTGACACTGGTACACCCTTGCATACCCTGTGTACACCTCTCTCACACCCCAGGTACACCTCCTCACACTCCCAGGCACACCTCTCACACCCTAGGTACTCCACTGACACTCCTGTACACCCCTGACACTCCTGGTGGCACACCCGACACTCCCAGGCATACTTACAATTCTGCAGGTACACCTTTCTCGACAATTCCCAGGTGCCACCTGACACTCTTAGCACACCTCTGACACTCCCAAGTACACCTCTGACACTCCCAGGTACACCCGACAGTCCTGGGCACATCTCTGACACTCCCAGGTGCTGGCCTCTGGGATACTCCCAGGTATGGCCTGTGATACTGCCAAGTACACCTCTGACACCCCAGTACTCCTGTGACACTCCCAGTTGGCACCTCCGACACTCCTAGCTAAGCACCCTCTGGACACTCCCAGGTACACCGCTGGCACTTCCAACAATGCACACCTCTGACACACTCCAGCCATGTACACCTCCGACACTCCCAGGTGCACCCTCTGGACACCCCATGTACTCCACTGACACTCCCTGTACACCACCCCTGACACTCCCAGGCACCGCTGACACTTCCTGGTGTACACTCCCCTGACACTCCCTGGGTACACCTCTGGACACTCCTGCACACCTCAGACACTCCCTTGGCACACCTCTCACATTCCCATGTACACCTCTTCACCCCCTGGTTCTCCCCTGACACTCCCAGGTACACCTCAGACACTCCCAGGTAAAACCTCCTCAGACACCCCAGGTACACACATCTGGACACTCCCCTGGCACAATTCCCTCAGACACTTCTAGGTACACCTCTCACACCTCCAGGTACACCTCTCAAACTCCCAGGTACTCCCTGTGACACTTCCTGGTACTTCACCCCAAGTACATCTCAGACACTCCCAGGTACACCTCAGACACTCCCAGGTACAATTCCCAGACACTTCCAGGCACACCTCTGACACTCCCAGTTACACCTCAGACACTCCCAGGTACACCTTCGACACCGGGAGGTACACCTCAGACACTCCTAGGTACACCTCTCACACTCCCAGGTACACACCTCTCTACACTCCCAGGCACACCTCTCACACTCCTAGGTACTCCACTGACACTCCCGGGTACACCCCTGACACTCCCAGGTACACCTCTGATACTCCCAAGTACACCAAGACACTACAGATACGCTCTCCGACACCTCCCAGGTACACCTCTGACACTCCCAGGTACAATTCTTATACTCCCAGGTCACCCCTCGACACCCTGGTAGGTACAATCTCCCACACTTCAGTACACCCCCGACACTCCCAAGTACACCTCTGACACTCCCAGGCACACCTCTCTGACACTCCTGGCACACCTCTGACACTCCCAGGTACACACATGCCCGACACTCCAAGGTATACCTCTTGACACTGCCAAGTACACCTCTGACAATCCCAGGTACTCCTGTGACACTCCCAGGTACACTCTCCGGACACTCTTAGTTACACTCTCTGACACTTGCGCCACACTTCCAGGTACACCTCCGACACCTGCCACACATCCGACACTTCCAGGTGCACCCCTTGACACTCCCCATGTACTCCACTGACACTCCCTGGTTCACCCCTGACACTCCCAGGCACAATCGCTGACACTTCCAGGTACACCCTGACACTCCCCGGTACACCCTGACACTCCCAGGTACACCTCAGACACTCCTGGTACACCTCCCTCACACTCCCATGTACACCTCACCCTGTTCTCTTGACACTCCTGGTGGTACACCTGTATACTCCTGCATGCCCCTCATACCTGCGTGTACACATTCCACACCTCCCTGGTACAGCTCACAGACACTTCTAGGTACACCCTCTCACACTCGCAGGTACACCTCACACTCCCAGGTACTCCTATGACGCTTCCTGTACTTCTCTGGCACTCCCAGGTACATCTCTTGGCCAATTTGGCAGGCCACCCTGTGACACTCCCAGGTACACCTCGTGACACTTCCAGGCACACCCTGACACTCCTAAAGTTACACCGCTGACACTTCCAGGTACACCTCTGACACTCTATGTACACCTCCGACACTCCCAGGTGCACCTCTGACACTCCCATGTACTCCACTGACACTCCCTGGTACACCCTGACACTCCCAGGTACAATTCCTCTGACACTCAAGCAGGCCACCCCAGACACTCCCAGGTACACCTCCGACACTAACAGGTACACCTCTGACACTCCTGTACACCTCTGACACTCCCAGGTACACCTCTGGAGACTCCTGGTGTACACCTCTGGCACTCCCAGGTGTACTCCACCGACATCTCCCTGGTACATCTCTGACACTCCCAGGTACACGTCCGACACTCCCAGAGATACACCTCCTGACACTCCTGGCAGGCACTCCACCGACATTCCCTGGTACACCTCTGACACTCCCCAGGTACACGTCCGACACTCCCCAGATACACCTCTGACACTCCCAGGTACACTCTGACACTCCAGTACACAACCGACACACCCAGGTACTCCACTGACACTCCTGTGTACACCTCTGACACACTCCAGGCACACCCTAGACTCTCCCAGGTACACTCTCACACCCTGTGCCAACTCCCCTGACACCTCAGGTACCCTCTTTCACCCCCTGATACACCTCCTGCACACTCCCAGGTACACCGCTGGACACTCCCAGGTATACCGCTGACACTGCCAGGTACACTTCAGACACTGCCAGGTACACCCCCAGACACTCCCAGGTACAATTTCTCACACTCGCAGGTACACGCCCCACACACCCAGGTACACCTCTGGATACCTTTTTCCAGGTACACCTCTGACACTCCCAGGTACACCTCTGACAATTTGGTGTACACACATCTGACACTCCCAGGCACCTCCGACACTCCCAGGTACTCCACTGACATTCCCTGGTACACCTCTGACACCTTGCACACGTCCAACACTCCCAGATACACCTCTGACACTCCCAGGTACATCCTGACACTCCCAGGCCACTCCCTGACACTCCCAGGTAAAACCTCTGACACTCCCAGGTTCACCTCCGATACTCCCAAGTACACCTCTGACACTCCCAGGTACAATTCCCTGACACTCCTAGGTACTCCTCTGTCACTCCCCGATACACCTCTAACACTCCCAGGTACACCGCTGACACCCTGGTGCACACCGCTGACACTGCCAGGTACACCTCAGACACTGCCAGTTACACCTCAGACACTGCCAGGTACACCCTGTGACACTCCCAGGTACACCTCAGACACTCCATGGTGCACCTCTGACACCCCCAAGTGCACATCTGACACCTCCTGTGGCACACCCTTGACACTCCCAGGTACACCTCTCAGACCACTTCCCAGGTGCCACCGCTGACACTCCCAGGTACACCTCTGACACTCCTGGCACACCTCTGACACCGCCAGGTACACCTCCGACACTCCCAGGTACACCTGATACTCCCATGTGTACACTTCTCACGCCTCCCAGGTTCACATCCAACACTCCCAGGTACAACCTGACACTCCCAGGTAAAACCTCCTGATACTACAAGGCACACCATCCAACACTCCCAGGTACAACTCCGAAACTCCAGGTAAACCTCCGATACTCAGGTACACCTCTGACCTCCCAGGTACACCTCTGACCTCCTAGGTATTCCTCTGACACTCCTTCGGACACCTCTGACACTCCCAGGTACACCTCAGACCTCCCCCTTACACCTCCGACACTCCCAGGTACACCTCTTTCACTCCCTGGTTCTCCTCTGACACTCCAGGTACACCTCAGACACTCCCAGGTACACCTCAGACACTCCCAGGTACACCTCTGACCTCCAGGTACACCTCAGACACTCCTAGGTGCACCTCTCACACTCCCAGGTACACCTCTCACACTCCCAGGCACACCTCTCACAATCCCAGGTACTCACTGACACCTCCCTGGTACACCCCTGACACTCCCAGGTACACCTCCGACCTCCCAGGTCCACTTCTTACCTCCCAGGTACACCTTCGACCTCCCGTCACCTCCGACACTTCAGGTCACCTCTGACACTCCTCTGGTACACGACAGTCCCAAGTACATCTCTGACACTCCCAGGTACATCTCTGGCCTCCCAGGTATACCTCTGATGCCTGCCAGTACACCTCTGACAATCCCAGGTACTCTGTGACACTCCCAGGTATCCTCCGACCTCTGGTTACACCTCTGACACTCCCAGGTACCGCTGGCCTTCCACGTACACCTCTGACACTCCATGTGCACCTCCGACACTCCCAGGTGCACCTCTGACACTCCATGCTCCACTGACACTCCCTGGTACACCCTGACACTCCGGTACACCGCTGACACTTCAGGTACACCTCTGACACTCCCTGGTACACCTCTGACACTCCAGGTTACACCTCAGACACTCCTGGTACACCTCTCACACTCCATGTGCACCTCTTTCACTCCTGGTTCTCCCCTGACCTCCCAGGTACACCTCAGACACTCCCAGGTACACCTCAGACACTCCCAGGTACACATCTGACACTCCTGGTACACCTCAGACACTTCTAGGTACACCTCTCACACTCCCAGGTACACCTCTCAAACTCCCAGGTACTCCTGTGACACTTCCTGGTACTTCTCTGTCATCCCAAGTACATCTCAGACACTCCAGGTGTACCTCGAACCTCCAGGTACACCTCCAGACACTTCAGGCACACCTCTGACACTCAGTTACACCTCAGACACTCCCAGGTGCACCTCTGACACTCCGAGGTACACCTCAGACACTCTAGGTGCACACCTCTCACCTCCCAGGTACCTCTCACACTCCCAGGCACACCTCTCACACTCCCAGGTACTCCACTGACATTTCCTGGTACACCTCTGACCTCCCGGTACACGTCCGACCCCCAGATACACCTCTGACACTCCAGGTACTCCTGACATTCCCTGGTACACCTCTGACACTCCAGGTGACGTCCGAACTCCCAGATACCTCTGACACTCCCAGGTACACTTCTGACACTCCAAGGTACTAGACACACCCGTACTCACTGACACTCCCAGGTACACCTCGACACACTCAGGTACACCCTAGACACTCCCAGGTACACTTCTCACACTCCTAGGTACACCTCGACACTCCTAGGTGCTCCTCTTTCACTCCTGATACACCTCAACACTCCCAGGTACACGCTGACACTCCCAGGTATACCGCTGACACTGCCAGGTACACCTCAGACACTGCCAGGTACACCTCAGACACTGCCAGGTACACCTCAGACACTCCAGTTACACCTCAGACACTCAAGGTGCCTCTGACCCAAGTGCACCTCTGACCCCAGGCACCAATGACACTCCCAGGTACACCTCCGACAACTCTCAGGTACACCTTTGACACTCCCAGGTACACCCCAGACACTCCCAGGTGCACTTCTCACACTCCCAGGTACACCTCCGACACTCCCAAGCTCACCTCTGACACTCCCAGGTACACCTCTGACACCCCCAGGTACACCTCTGACACTCCCAGGTACACCTTTGACACTCCCATGTACTCCACTGACATTCTCTGGTACATCTCAGACACTCCCAGGTACGCCGCTGATACTGCCAGGTACACCTCCGACACTCCCAGGAACACCTCCGACACTCCCAGGTACACTTCTCACACTCCCAGGTACACCTCCGACACTCCCAGGTACGCCTCTGACACTCCCAGGTACACCTCTGACACTCCCAGGTACACCTCTGACACTCCCAGGTACACCTCTGACACTCCCAGGTACACCTCTGACACTCCCAGGTACACCTCTGACACTCCCAGGTACTCCACTGACATTCCCTGGTACACCTCTGACACTCCTAGGTACACGTCCGACACTCCCAGATACACCTCTGACACTCCCAGGTACACCTCTGACACTGCCGGGTACACCTCAGACACTGCCACGTACACCTCAGACACTCCCAGGTACACCTCAGACACTCCAAGGTGCACCTCTGACACTCCCAAGTGCACCTCTGACACTCCTAGGCACACCTCTGACACTCCCAAGTACACCTCAGGCACTCCCAGGAACACCGCTGACACTCCCACGTACACCTCCGATACTCCCAGGGACACCTTTGAGACTCCCAGGTAAACCTCCGATACTCCTACGTACACCTCTGACACTCCCAGGTACACCTCTGACACTCCTAGGTATTTCTCTGACACTGCCAGGTACACCTCTGACACTCATGTACACCTCCGACACTCCCAGGTACACCTCTGACACTCCCAGGTACACCACTGACACTCCCAGGTACACCCCGACACTCCCAGGTACACCACTGACACTCCCAGGTACACCTTTGAGACTCCCAGGTACCCAGACACTCCCTAGTACAGACATTCCCAGTACACTTCCCTACACACTCGCAGGTACACCTCCGACACACGCAGGTACACCTCTGACACTCGCAGGTACACCTCTGACACTCCCAGGTACACCTCTGACACTCCCAGGTACACCTCTGACACTCCCAGGTACACCTCCGACACTCCCAGGTACTCCACTGACATTCCCTGGTACACCTCTGACACTCTTAGGTACACGTCCAACACTCCCAGATACACCTCTGACACGACCAGGTACATCTCTGACACTCCCATGTACACCTCTGACACCCAGGTAAACCTCTTACACTCCTGTGCACACCTCCGGGATACTCCAGGCACACCTCCTCTGACACTCCCAGGTACACCTCTGACACTCCTAGGTACTCCTGTCACCCCTGGGATACACCTCAACACTTAGGCACACCGCTGACACTGCCAGGTACACCTCAGACACTGCCAGGTACACCTCAGACACTGCCAGTTACACCTCAGACACTCCCAGGTACACCTCAGACACTCCAAGGTGCACTTCTGACACTCCCAAGTGCACCTCTGACATTCCCAGGCACACCTCTGACACTCCCAGGTACACCTCAGACACTCCCAGGTACACCGCTGATACTCCCAGGTACACCTCTGACACTACCAAGTACACCTCTGACACTGCCAGGTACACCTCCGAAACTCCCAGGTACACCTCCGATACTCCCAGGTACACTTCTCACGCTCCCAGGTACACATCCGACACTCCCAGGTACAACTCCGACACTCCCAGGTAAACCTCCGATACTACAAGGTACACCTCTGACACTCCCAGGTACACCTTTGACACTCCTAGGTATTCCTCTGATACTCCTTGGTACACCTCTGACACTCCCAGGTACACCTCAGATACTCCCCCTTACACCTCTGACACTCCCAGGTACACCTCTTTCACTCCCTGGTTCTCCCCTGACACTCCCAGGTACACGTCAGACACTCCCAGGTACACCTCAGACACTCCCAGGTACACCTCTGACACTCCCAGGTACACTGCAGACACTCCCAGGCACTCCACTGACATTCCCTGGTACACCTCTGACACTCCCAGGTACACGTCCGACACTCCCAGATACTCCTTTGACACTCCCAGGTACACCTCTGACACTCCCAGGTACACCTCTGACACTCCCAGGTACTCTACTGACACTCCCTGGTACACCCCTGACTCTCCCACGTACACCTCTGACACTCCCAGGTACACCTCTGACACCCCCAGGTACACTCGAACCTCCCAAGTCTGCCCCTGACACTCCCAGGCACATCTCTCTGACACTCCCCAGGTATACCCTGACACTCCACATGTACACCTCGACACTCCCAGGCACCTCTGACACTTATGTACTCCATCGACACTCCCTGGTACACCCCTGACACTCCCCAGTGCTAACTGACACTTCCAGGTACACCTTTGACACTCCCTGGTACACCTCTGACACTCCCAGGTACACCTCAGACACTCCCTGGTACACCTCTCACACTCCCATGTACACCTCTTTCACTCCCTGGTTCTCCCCTGACACTCCCAGGTACACCTCAGACACTCCCAGGTACACCTCAGACACTCCCAGGTACACATCTGACACTCCCTGGTACACCTCAGACACTTCTAGGTACACCTCTCACACTCGCAGGTACACCTCTCACACTCTCAGGTACTCCTGTGACACTCCCTGGTACTTCTCTGACACTCCCAGGTACATCTCAGACACTCCCAGGTACACCTCAGACACTCAGGTACACCTCAGACACTTCAGGCACACCTCTGACACTCCCAGTTACACCGCCCGGCCTGGTACCTCTGACACTCTATACACCTCGACACTCCCAGGTGCACATCTGACACTCCCATGTACTCCTGACACTCCCTGGTACACCTGACCTCCCAGGAACACCTCTGACACTCACAGGTACACTCCCAGACACTCCAGGTACCTCCGACCTCACAGGTACCTCTGACACTCCTGGTACACCTCTGACACTCCCAGGTACACCTCTGGGACTCCCAGGTACACCTCTGGCACTCCAGGTGCTCCACTGACATTCCTGGTACATCTCTGACCTCCCAGGTACGTCCGACACTCCCTGGTACACCTCTGACACTCCCAGGTACTCCACTGACACTCCCTGGTACACCCCTGACACTCCCAGGTACACCCTGACACTCAGGTACACCTCAGACCCCAGGTACACATCAGACACTCCAGGTACCCAGACACTCCCAGGTACACCAGACCTCCAGGTACACCTCACACTCGGTACGTCCGACACACCAGGTACACCTCTGACACTCCCAGGTACACCTCTGACCTCCCAGGTACACCTCTGACCTCCAAGGTACATCGAGCACTCCAGGTACACCTCGACACTCCAGGTACTCACTGACATTCCTGGTACACCTGACACTCCCAGGTACACGTCAACACTCCCAGATACATCTGACACTCCCAGGTACATCTCTGACACTCCCAGGTACACCTCTGAAACTCCCAGGTAAACCTCTGACCTCCCAGGTACACCTCTGACCTCCAGGTGCTCCTCTGTCACTCCTGATACACCTCTAACACTCCCAGGTACACCGCTGACACTCCCAGGTACACCGCTGACACTGCCAGGTACACCTCAGACACTGCCAGTTACACCTCAGACACCAGGTACACCTCAGACACTCCCAGGTACACCTCAGACACTCCATGGTGCACCTCTGACACTCCCAAGTGCACATCTGACATTCCCAGGCACACCTCTGACACTCCCAGGTACACCTCAGACACTCCCAGGTACACCTTGACACTCCCAGGTACACCTCTGACACTCCCAAGTACACCTCTGACACTGCCAGGTACACCTCCGACACTCCCAGGTACACCTCCATACTCCCAGGTACACTTCAGACACTCCTTGGTACACCTCTCACATTCCATACACCTCTTTCACTCTAGTTTCTCCCTGACCTCCAGGTACACCTCAGACACTCCCAGGTAAACCTCAGACACTCCCAGGTGCCCACATCGGCCTCCCAGGTACACCTCAGACACTTCTGATTACACCTCTCACACTCCCAGGTGCACACCTCAAACTCCAGGCATATCTCCTCTGACACTCCCTGGTACACCTCTGACACTCCCAAGTACACCTCAGACACTCCAGGCCCCTCAGACACTCCCAGGTACCTCAGACACTTCAGGCACACCTCTGACACTCCCAGGTACACCTCAGACACTCCAGGTACACCTCTGACACTCCAGGTACACCTCAGACACTCCAGGTACACCTCTCCACACTCCAGGTACACCTCTCACTCCCAGGCACCTCTCACACTCCCAGGTGCTCCACTGACACTCCTGGTACACCTGACACTCCCAGGTACACCCCTGACACTCCCAGGTACACCTCTGACACTCCCAGGTACACCTCAGACACTCCCAGGTACACCTCCGACCTCCAGGTACCTTACACTCCCAGTGCACCTTCGACCTCCAGGTACACAGGTACACCTCCGACACTTTTCGTTTTCCTCTGACCTCCCAAATTACACCTCGACAGCTCGGGTTACCTCTGACACTCCCCAGTACACCTCTGACACTCCCGGTACATATCTGACACTCCAGGTATCTATCTGACACTGCCGTACACACTCTGACAATCCCAGGTGCTCTGTGAGGCCTCCAGGTACCTCCGACACTCCTAATTCACACCTCTGACTCCAGGTACACCGCTGACACTTCAGGTACACCTCCGGCCACTCCATGTACGCATCCGACACTTCCAGGTGCACCTGACACTCCATGTACTCCACTGACACTCCTGGTTCACCTGACACTCCAGGTACACCGCTGACACTTCAGGTACACCACGCTGACACTCCTGGTACCTCTGACCTCCCAGGTACACCTCAGACACTCCCTGGTACACCTCACACTCCCATGTGCACCTCTTTCACTCCCTGGTTCTCCTTGGCCTCCCAGGTACCTCAGACACTCCAGATTACCTCTTGAACCTCCAGATTGAGACATCTGACCTCCTGAATTCGAGCTCAGACACTTCTAGGTACACCTCTCACTCACTGGGTACACCTCCTCACACTCCGGTGCTCTATGACGCTTCCTGGTGCTATCTGGCCTCAGGTACATCTCAGACACTCCGGTACCTCCAGACACTCCCAGGTACACCTCAGACACTTCCAGGCACCTCTGGCCTCCCAGTTACACCGCTGACACTTCAGGTACACCTCCTCTTTGCCTCGACCTCCCAGGTGCACCTCACAACCTCCATAACCTCCTGGCCTCCCTGGTACACCTGACACTCCCAGGTACACCTCCTGACACTCACAGGTAAACCCAGACCTCCAGTACCTCCGACACTAACAGGTACACCTCTGACACTCCTGGTACACCTCTGGCACTCCCAGGTACCTCTGAGACTCCAAATTACCTCCTGGCACTCCCGGGCCTCCACTGACATTCCTGGTACGTCTCTGACACTCCAGATTGCCGTCCGACGCTCCCAGATACACCTCTGACCTCCCAGGTACTCCTGACATTCCCTGGTACACCTCGGCACTCCCAATTTTGCGTCTTGCTCCCAGATACACCTCTGACACTCCAAGGTACACTCTGACCTCCAGGTACCAACTGACACAGGTACTCACTGACACTCCCAGGTACACCTCTGACGCACTCAGGTACACCTAAAGACACTTCAGGTACCGCTTCTCACCTCCTAAATTTTTACCTCTGACACTCCTAAATTGCTCCTCTTTCACTCCTGATACACCTCCTGACATCCCCAGGTACGCCCCGGCACTCCCAGGTATACCGCTGACGCACCGCCAGGTACACCTCCAGACACTGCCAGGTACACCCCAGACACTCCCAGGTACACTTCTCACACTCGCGGGTACACGTCTGACACGCAGGTGCACCTCTGATTACTCAGGTGCCACCTCTGACCTCCCAGATTTTCTGACCTCTAGGTACACCTCTGACACTCCCAGGTATACCTCCACGACACTCCAGGTACTCCACTGACGTTCCCTGGTACACCTCTGACCTCCCCGCACGTCCAACACTCCCAGATACACCTCTGACACTCCCTAAGGCACTCCTCTTTCACTCCCTGATGCACCTCTAACACTCCCAGGTACACCGCTGACACTCCCAGGTATACCGCTGACACCAGGTACCACCTCAGACACTGCCAGAGTACACCCAGACACTCCAAGGTACACTTCTCACACCTCGCAGGTACGTCTGACACACCCAGGTACACCTCTGATTACTCCCAGGTACACCTCTGACACTCCCAGGTGCACCTCTGACACTCCCAGGTACACCTCTGGCCTCCAGGTACACCTCCGACCTCCCAGGTACTCCACTGACGTTCCACAATTTGCACCTCTGACACTCCCAGTGCACCTCAGACACTTTTAGGTTACACATCTGACCTCCCCAAGTACACCTCTGACACTCCCATGGCACACCTCTGACCTCCCAAGTACACCTCTGACCTCCCAGGTACATATCACGACACTCCAAGGTATACCTCTGACGCGCAAGTACACCTCTGACGATCAGGTACTCCTGTGGCCTCCCAGGTACACCTCCGACACTCCCTAGTTACCTCTGACACTCCCAGGTACACCGCTGACACTTCAGGTACACCTCCGACCTCCATGTACATCCGACACTTCCAGAACTCCGGCGCTCCCATGCTCCACTGACGCCAGTTTCACCTGACCTCCCAGGTACACCGCTGAGCCACTTCAAGGTACACCGCTGACACTCCCTGGTACACCTCTGACACTCCCAGGTACACCTCAGACCTCCCTGGTGCACCTCTCACACTCCATGTGCCACCTCTTTCACTCCTGGTTCTCCGGCCTCCCAGGTGCCTCGGACACTCCCAGGTACACCTCAGACACTCCCAGGTAGACGTCTGACGCTCCCTGGTGCAGCTCAGACACTTCTGGGTACACCTCTCACACTCGCAGGTACACCTCCTCACACTCCCAGGTACTCCTATGACGCTTCCTGGTACTTCTCTGGCACTCCCAGGTACATCTCGAACACTCCAGAGTACACCTCAGGCCTCCCAGGTACCTCAGACGCTGGGCACACCTCTGACACTCCCAGTTACACCGCTGACACTTCAGGTACACCTCTGACACTCTATGTACACCTCGACACTCCAGGTGCACCTCCCCAACACTCTCATGGCACTCCACTGACCTCCCTGGTACACCTGACACTCCCAGGTACACCTCTGACCTCACAGGTAAACCAGACACTCCAAGGTACACCTCCGACACTAACAGGTACACCTCTGACACTCCTGGTGCACCTCTGACCTCCCAGGTGCACCTCTGGGACTCCCAGGTTGCGCCTCTGGCACTCCAGGTACTCCACTGACATTCCCTGGTACATCTCTGACTTGCTCCAGGTACCGTCGACACTCCCAAAGATGCACCTCTGACGCTCCCAGGTACTCCACTGACATTCCCTGGTACACCTCAACCTCCAGGTACGTCCGACACTCCCAGATACACCTGACACTCCCAGGTACACTTCTGACACTCAAGGTACACAACTGACACACCCAGGTCACCTCTGATACTCCCAGGTGCACCTCTGACCTCCCAGGTACACCTCTGACACTCCCAGGTACATCCCACTCCCAGGTACACCTCCGACACTCCCAGGTACTCCACTGATTCCCTGGTACACCTCGACACTCCAGGTACCCGTCCAACACTCAGATACACCTCTGACACTCCAGGTACATCTCTGACACTCCCAGGTACACCTGACACTCCCAGGTAAACCTCTGACCTCCCAGGTTCACCTCCGATACTCCCAAGTACACCTCTGACACTCCCAGGTACACCTCTGACCTCCTAGGTACTCTCTGCTCCTGATACACCTCTAACACTCCCAGGTACACCGCTGACACTCCCAGGTACACCGCTGACACTGCCAGGTACACCTCGAACCTGCCAGTTACCTCAGACACTGGTACACCTCAGACACTCCCAGGTACACCTCAGACACTCCATGGTGCACCTCTGACACTCAAGTGCATCTGACATTCCAGGCACACCTCTGACCTCCCAGGTACACCTCAGACACTCCCAGGTACCGCTGACCTCCCAGGTACACCTCTGACCTCCCAAGTACACCTCTGACACTGCAGGTACACCTCCCGACCTCCCAGGTACCTCCGATGCTCAGGTACACTTCTCACGCTCCCAGGTTC
>NW_024736801.1:0-16938 GCF_018991925.1 Homarus americanus
ATACCTTTTGTTTACCTTCGTGGCTTAAGAACACATCTTAACACCATAAGACTATTCGCCTCAATACAATAATACAGTAATTGATTATTGTATTCTAATAAAATTTACGGTGTATCTTGTGAACCAGATTTATTGTTTGACCTTAGTGAATGAGAAACTGGTTGGGGTGTATTGTGGTAAACATCCTTAAGAGCAACTCTGTGTGTTCTTACGACCTCAAAGTAACACAAAAGGTAGCCAATATCTACCCTTGATCAGTCACTTTATGTAGATGTCAATTGTGTCATTTTTCTAGACTTAGTGCCCCCTGGAGAAGAAAGTAAATACAATGTTGATATATTTTGGTCACAACACACACTAGTAGATTATTTTTCCTTTTTAACTAAATAATTAACACTATGAAGCTAACTAATTATATAACTCAAAGATGGTAACCAATATGGCGTCGATATTGTTCACATACTCTATGATAAATAGATGTATTGTCTGTTTAATTTTAGGGAAGAATTTAATTTATAAACTTTTGAGAATCTGGATACAGGAGTTTTGTCTTTGTGTATGTGTGTGTGGTGATGATGACGCATACTTTCCTCTGCAGTGAAAAAAATATCTTGACATTGCAAAGTTTAACTGTAAGCCGAAGGAACGTTTGTAATGTGACTTGTTATGTGAAATTGTAACTTGAAATTCTTTGTGAAAAAATATTTCCCTATAAAGTTTGGCAATAAATGAAGTATTACATCAAGGTGTAACTTGTAGTTCCTTGTGGAGTAATTACCTATGTGGACCATACAGCTACTCCAGGGTGTAAGACCTAAAGTAGAAAGTCTTTAGACCTTACCTGAGGTTGAAAGACTCTTATAGTGGAACGTCTTAGGTATTGAAACTTTAATTACAGTAAATAAAATATAATCTACCTAAACATTCCTTCACCTGGCGACAACTAATGATACAGGTGGTGTAATAGCTCTTTAAAATTCCTCCGTTTGATATAATAATGACCACACATGAACTTATAATGTGCAATATCTTGATAACACATTAGCTGCAACATTACACATAGTCCAGTGTATGTGTAGTGAGAGACATCTACCTAAATGAGTTACAGAATGTGGAGTTGAGGCAAAAAAAAGTTGGGACATGTTTGAGATCATCAGTTGAGCCAAACGTTTATACTCAATATTGTTTTAATGGTATTTTAGAGCGACCGAAAAATGTAAACAAAATGGCCGGCTAGGTGACACATACCTTACAAGAAATAAACATGAGAACGAACACACACACACACACACACACACACACACACACACACACCAGTTTTACCCACATTATCAACAGACTATCGGCATACCTGGTCGGTGGACACCTGCCTCCTCCTCCTCCTCCTCACCTTGCTAATATGCTAATATGCTAATATGCTCTGGTATGTTCCAGTCTATTTAAGAAATGCTCCCATCTATCTTAAAGAGCTTATGCTAGGTTGGTCTGATATGCTCCTCAAAGACTATGCTGATATACTCTTGTCATCTGATATGCCATTATGTTCATATCACTCTAAAGGATATACTAATATGTTCTGATATGTTGGTATGGTTCTGTCTCTCAGAGGGTGTGCTGATGTACTATAAGAGCATATGGGGTATGCTGATATACTTGGTTATGTAGCTAGGCTCATATCTCTCTTACAGGGTATGCTAATATACCCTGATATGCTTGCATCTATCTCTGAGCGTATGCTGGTTGACTGTAATGACATAAGAGATATGCTGGTATGCTTCTAAGGGAATATGTTAACATACTCTAATAATAATTTGAAATGAGGTTAGCTATACCTTAGATTCAGGGGATATACTGATATGATATGAATTAACCTAGAAGTATACTGATATGTTCTCAAGGCATTCAGGGGATCTGTTAGTATGCTTCGACATACTTTCGGAACAAGGTAAACTGGACCTTCAGAGGATAGGGTGATATGCTGACATATTCTGATGGATCTAAGAGAGAGTGGAAGACTATGAGAGCTAGTTAATATACTCAGGTATGTTGATATCCCTTCATGGCACTTGGGATATATGGTAATATACTCCGATGTGTCTCTTTGGATATACTGATATGCCACTAATGGGTCCCCAGAAAGCAGGAGACAAGTTGATCTGCTTCGAGGACACTAATCTGTATAATGATTTTTTTCCCTGACTGTTAAGAAGTATACTGGTATATTTCAAATGTTGCTTAGTATTACAGTATACTTTGGGCTGTTCTGAACATATTTCACAGCTGATTTTCAGAAATATATGCTGCTGTCACTGGCTTGTTTATTCCGGAGACATTGATTATACTTTGAGTATGTTGATATGCTTTGTTACCAGTCAAGGAATATGCTGATATGTTCTGACACTTCTCAGTGATTACCCTGATATACTTAGATACCTGACAGTATTTATTGGATTATAGTGTCCTATACTCTGATGTCATTCTAGTGATATGCTGATGAGCTGACATACCGCTTTATGTAACTGTGATATATTGAATCATATACATCCATTCCTCACGCTTAATATATATGATATTCTAAACAATGCTGATATTATTTATGTTATACCCTGATTATATACTAACATACTACAGTGTCATTTATAGTGTATGATATTAAACATTCAGGGGTATACTTTGAGGTTATTTAGAGAATATGATGGCAAACGGTGATATACTCTGATGCCATATTTGGTATACACAGATATATTGATATAATTTATATAATATACCGATAGATATAACTAAATATCTGTGAAGTAAATCCTGTACTTTTTGATATACCATTCAGGGTGAAGGTATGCTAATATACCACGATAGCACCCGTCTCTCAGCGCTAATATACCCTGATGGCACACTTAACATCCTGGCGCCGGTCGTGGGGTATACTGATATGCTAAAGTCTTCTTCATCTTCTAATATCTCGACTTCAGCTTCGTAAACTGTGATTACTTAAACGTATTTAACGCTCGTTTACGTAACTTTTTTGTAGAATAAATGAATGTATATCCGGGATTCTTCTGTTTCTTTGTCCATCTGATGTTTGCGTCCATGTTGAGGAGAACCACTTAGCAGGGCTCGCATTTTCCCATAATGTGTTACCTCAAGTTCCATAATTTGCACTTAGTGAAGCCACGATATCCAGCGTTATGTTGCCCGTCTTACTTCCTTCTGGGTTATGTGTCTTAAGTTGGTGAAAAAATTAAATTAAGGCTGAATTATTGTTAAATGTTAAGGTATTATAGTACTTGTCTGTCGTGTTGTTAATATAACATAGTTTCACCAGCAGTATGTACTCAAGAGCTTATTAACATCGTTGACGAGTCAGAGCCGCAACACTGAACCAATCTATATGAACATTAACACAAAAAATAAATTGTTACATTACATCGACTATCAAGACATAACTTACAATACAAATTAATAAATAATTGTACCAGGCAGATAAAAATATTAGTTACAAAACATTATGAAACTAGTCTTAATGTTCACGCCAGAACTTACCCCATAACAAAAGCCATACAACATTTTCCCAGTTAAGACTTCGTTAAATACAATCTCAAACTCCTTCTCTGAAACTGTGTGTTGGTGGTGTGCCACGTGTGGTGTGTGTGTGTGTGTGTGTGTGTGTGACAGCACCTTTGATTTATACAAATATTCACCCAAATGAATAACACCAAGTAATTCACCATGTTATTCACGACTCTTAGATCACTTGGCTTGCGTCTCTCAAAAGGTCGAGCCAGGGTCAGCTGATTCAGTAAACACCGCTCACATTAATAGGGACCTGCCACACTTTGCCATAAACAGATAAATTGTACCGGGAATTTTCCCCCACACACTCATCATTGTCACTTTATGTAACTTGCTGACAAAACCCATGACCCCTCAGGCCTTTTACGCCCTTAATGCATGAGTCATAAAGGCAAGCATGAACTCCGCATGCTTCCCAGTTGGGCACTGTAAACGCTTCTGCGCTTCACCTTGCACAGGATGTAAGGGGGTGCCCAATAAACTAGCCCCCTCGTGGGCAATCTGTAATCACTACCACTGTCTCGCGGCCCAGAGTAGTAGTTGGACATATCACTAGACAGGGAAATTCACACTTAACACAAGTGTTATCTCAAGGTCATATTCACAACACTTCCCTGGACAGAATTTATAATTTATTTTCTCATATTACATCTGTGTGTATACCTGCTACTAGATAAACAGAAAATGCCAAGAAGTGTTTACATCAAGCGCTGCCACTTAAGAGTTCCAAGAACTAAATTAAAACAATTAGTGTGTGTGTGTGCATGGTGTGAGTGTGCATGGTGTGTGTGTGTGTGAGTGTGCATGGTGTGTGTGTGTGCATTGTGTGTGTGTGTGTGTGTATATGGTGTGTGTTTGTTTGTTTGTATGGTGTGTGCATGGTGTGTGTGTGTGTGTGTGTGTATGTGTGTATGGTGTGTGTATGTGTATGGTGTGTGTATGTATGGTGTGTGTGTGTGTGTGTGTGTGTGTGCATGTGTGTGTATGGTTTGTGCATGTACGGTGTGTGTATGGGTGTGTGTGATTGTGCATGGTGAGTGTGTGACTGTGTATGGGGTGAGTGTGTGTGTGTGTGTGTGTTTCCATTGCCATGAGGATATCATACAATTCTTAAAGCACTGGTCACATGGGCGCATTTTTTTTTAGCAATTTCTTGCGGAAAGTTATTTCGAGCAATTTTCGAGAAATTCGAGCAAGTTTTTGAAGCATTTTTATTGACAATCGTGATAGTCAATTTCTTGACTATTTCGAGCAAGATTATCGGTTCAAAACCCGGTTAATACCATATTTAATGACACGAAGCTTATTCATCGAGTATTTACCTTGGCTATATATAACATAGATCAATAACATTATGTATAAAATGCACAAACAGTTTTTTACGACACACTGAGTTTATTATTTGGGTGGTGTTTTGGCGTGTTTGTTTACAAAACACAACCCCATACAGCCGGTCATTCTCCACACACTAACAACCCTCCCTACTGTAACTACGATAGTTGAACCAGTCTATATTAAACACTGGCTCCTCCTCCTCGCCAGCCACTTACGAGTCCCCAATAGTTTTTCTTCGCTTTCTCTCATTTCTTTTTAATAATAACAATAATACCAAGGATAGCTGCTGCGTCGTCTGCATTGTTGTTGTGATGTTCCGTCTCCCTTCTACTCGCACAGCGGCGTTAACTTTTTTCTTGCTGTAGTAACTGAACCAAGAGCCACTCGTGTGACCACATTTGGAAGAAATTACTCGTAATTTCTTGCTCCAAATTAATTGCTCATCAAAGGGATCGTGTGACCGTAACTTAAGTCACCCTTTAAGAAAAACTGTAAATACTGATTCACAAAACTTAAGGATAATTTCTGACTTGGAACCATCGGTGTAATGCAGAAAACAGTTATTGTATTCTAAAACCTACCCAAGAAATCTTTTACCCACTTACGATATAATTCTTTTCTATTCATCAATAGATGTTATTTTACTTTTTTATACGTATTTTTATTTTAGTAATTTATAAACTATTTTCTTTATATACTTCATTACCTTTTAGTGTAATGAAGAGAATGAATTACAGAAGGTTTTTATAATTATATTGCGAACAATATTTTTCCTCGTAATAAATAAACAATGACGATGATCTTGTTTACAATATGGAGCTTGATGTCTTACTCCATGTTCGTTTATTACATTTTCTGCCATACCCGACTGTTCTTTTCTTTCTTGTGGTGAAGGTTTTTGACAATTGATATATATATAAAGTTGAGTTAAGAATAATGACTCTGATATTATAGCCATTAGGTCCTGAATAATAAGTGGTGTCTAAGTGAACAAATGTATGATGTCTTCAATTACCAGCGTAGTGTTGGGTAACAGTGGGGGTAGAAGCGAAGGGTAGGAGTGAAGGGTGGGAGTAAGGCGTGGGAGTAAGGGGTGGGAGTAAGGGGTGGGAGTAAGGGGTGGGAGTAAGGCGTGGGAGTAAGGGTGGGAGTAAGGGGTGGGAGTAAGGGGTAGGAGTAAGGGGTGGGAGTAAGGGGTGGGAGTAAGGGATGGGAGTAATGGGTGGGAGTAAGGGGTGGGAGTAAGGCGTGGGAGTAAGGCGTGGGAGTAGGGCGTGGGAGTAAGGGGTGGGAGTAAGGGGTGGGAGTAAGGGGTGGGAGTAAGGGGTGGGAGTAAGGCGTGGGAGTAAGGCGTGGGAGTAAGGGGTGGGAGTAAGGGTGGGAGTAGAGATGGGAGATGGGGTTGGGAGTGAGGGGTGGGAGTAGGGTGGGGAGTGGGGTGGGGAGTGGGGAGGTGAAGATGGGGGTGTTTAGGATTAAGAGTTGGGAGCTATGGGGGTGCTGGGAGTGAAGTGGTGGGAGTAAGGGGTTGGGAGTGGGCATGGAATTGGGGCGTGGGAGTGGGGTGGGAGTAAGGGGTGGGAGTAAGGGTGGGAGTAAGGGGTGGGAGTAAGGGGTAGGAGTAAGGGGTAGGAGTAAGGGGTGGGAGTAAGGGGGTGGGAGTAAGTGGTGGGAGTAAGGGGTGGGAGTAAGGCATGGGAGTAAGGCGTGGGAGTAAGGGTGGGAGTTAGGGGTGTGAGTAAGGGGTGGGAGTAAGGGGTGGGGAGTAAGGGGGTGGGAGTAAGAGGTGGGAGTGATGAGGCGTGGAAGTAAGAGATTAGGATGGGGGTGGGATTAGGGGTGGGAGTAAGGGTAGGAGTAAGGGGTGGGAGTAAGGGGTGGCAGTAAGGGGTGGCAGTAAGGGGTAGGAGTAAGGGGTGGGAGCAAGGGGTACGAGTAAGAGGGTGGAAGCAAGGGGTGGAAGCAAGGGGTGGGAGTAAGGGGTATGAGTAAGTGGTAGGAGTAAGTGGTAGGAGTAAGGGGTAGAAGTAAGGGGTAGAAGTAAGGGGTAGGAGTAAGGGGTAGAAGTAAGGGGTAGAAGGAAGGGGTGGGAGCAAGGGGTGGGAATAAGGGGTGGGAATAAGGGGTGGGATTAAGGGGTGGGATTAAGGGGTGGGAGTAAGGGGTAGGAGTAAGGGGTAGGAGTGACGAGTAAGAATGTGGGACAAGAGGGAGGGGTAGCAGTGGGGGGTAGGGTTAGGTTACAAACTTCTATTTACTTCATCATCTGTATCCTGCTGGTGATGTTCTCTCTTTAAACAATTTGTAAAATAAATAAATAAATGGTCAGGTGTAGATGGTAAGAATTTAACAGAGTAATACTGAGGTATTACAAGAAAGAACTAAAAACTGTCCACTGTGTGTATCAACATTTTATAAAAGTATTTGTGAAGCTGTAAAATACTTAGATATAAACTTTTAATTCAACTCTGTAATAAAAATAATTGCAATAATGAATCTAAACAAGAAATGAACTGGGTGAAAAAAATCTACAAAATACTAAAATATAAAAAAGAAGAATTACAGTAAAACCTGAATCATTGTAATAAACATTATTAAACTTTTCGTTGTTATGACCTAAAACAAACAAGGAAGACTCGTCTAGATTTTCGCTCTGTGAATTAACTCCTTGGATCGCTTTTGGGCAAGAGGGGAGTTACTCCGACTTATTCCGTGAAAATATTCCCAACTGTCCATAGAATCCGTTACAGTTTCCTTTATAGTAAGTGACTCACAAATGATTAATATTCCCATTCACCAATACTTTATTATATCAGAGAACAGTGCAGAGATAAGCTGGCCAATGAGCGATGGTCAAAGATAATACAGATTTAATACTGGATTGATAAGTACAGCTATAGTGATTTGTTTCATGTTACAGTAATAATAAACTTTATCAAATGTTATAACTACCAAAGTGTTATTTCGTGATCGATACCCTGCTGCCAGGATTATAACATCGTTTAAAAGTTCAGTAAAAATATCATGCAGATTAAAACCTAACCTAGTGTATCGTAACCTAACTTAGCCTTTCCTAAGCTAACTTAGACTATCCTAAACTAGCCTAACCTATCCTAATCACACCAAACCTAACCTATCCTAAATTTATATATCATCAACAGATTTATAGATATGTTGGAGAAATAATTATCAAAAGTTTGTTGTCTCTGCAAATGTATTTTTAAAAAAAGAAAATGAAATTAAAACTTTCTAGAGAACTCAATTGTGTCATGAGCGTTGCGGCTTGGTTAGGTTAGGTAACATTAGGTTAGGTTAGATAAGGTAAGGTAAGATTAGGTAAGGTGAGGTAGTGTTAGGGTTAAATACATTTTACTAATTTTGCATCAAAATAATCACGACTGAAGGTATCGGATAAAAACCTCTGAATATAATTCTTTTTCTGAGAAAAAAATTTCTTTACCACTTATTTTTTGCCCCACTTTTTTTATTAAGTTTGATGAACTTAGATTAGGTTAGGTATTATTTAACTCTGAGTCATGGGTACTTATTGGATACTTGGCAGAATAACTTGTTATAACTTGGTCCTAACAAAGGCGGAGTCTAAGCAAAAATGTTCACTTGACCTCATATTTGGATTTCATTACTGAAGGATATTTACAGCTATACCACATTAATAAGGTCTATCTGCAAGTTTATTCAGTCATAAAAAAAATATACCCTAAATGTGGACAATAAAAATCTTCTATTTTGGTACAAATTACTTGAAAAGTTGTAAGAAGACAAAAGCTGCATCTCTTCCATAAAGCGAGAAATAGAACAGCCAAGCCTCTTCTTGTCGTAAAAAAAAACTAATATTGTATTTAGTATGTTGATGTACAAAACATTTTCTTCATTATTCTATGATAAAACAAGTCTAACAAGCATTATTAAAACATATATTATTATTTTTTTTTCATGCAATCCGGAAATAGCGACTACTATATCCAGGTTGATCGTGTTGAGGTCCTGTAAGTTACAGGCTAGATTACGAGCTCACTTACGGAGTTCGATGCCAAATATTTGTTTTGAGAATCCCGATCGGAGACTGTAAGTCCAGTTACTTGGTAAACAAGTAGATACAGTGAAATAAACTGCTGTACCTATATATTATGTAACTCAAAATATATTCCCAAAACAGCACGTTTACAGATGAAAATAAAAAAAAGCATAAATAATACAAACAAAATCAATTAATATGTTTTTTATTACAGTATTTTTAAATATCAGAAGCGTGGGTTCAGCGCTTCTTTTGTGTCTTTTTCCCGGTGAAGATGTAGTCTCCCCATGGCAGGTACTGGTCCTTTTGTACATGGCAGAAAGTGGTAGTTTCCTTCTTCTTCTTGTTGTTTTGGGTCTTGTTGTTTTGGGTCTTAGTGTGTTTTGTGGTCTGCAGTTTGTTAGATCGGGGGCCCTTCTCCTTCACCTGGCAAGGCTTCACCTCCACCTTAGTCACCTTCGATACAGTGCGTCGGAACACCATTGTGATGTACTGACACTAACAGCTCTCTCAATGAGGTCAAATCAAAATTTGACCATACAGAAAGAATTACGGTTTAATAAGGTTGGAATTTAAACAAATTGACAACAAAATAAAGCTCTGTTTATCACTATAGTAAAGAGGGATGGTGTTTGTAAAGATGATGGATGGTGTTATAATATGTAGTGATGATGGGTGGTGTTATATGTAGTGATGTTGGATGGTGTTATATGTAGTGATGATGGATGATATTATATGTAGTGATGATAGGATGGTTCTATATGTAGTGATGATGGATGGTGTTATATGTAGTGATGATGGATGATGTTACATGTAGTGATGATGGTTGGTGTTATATGTAGTGATGCTGGATGGTGTTATATGTAGTGATGATGGATAGAGTTATATGTAGTGATGATGGATGATGTTATATGTAGTGATGATGGGTGGTGTTATATGTAGTGATGTTGGATGGTGTTATATGTAGTGATGATGGATGATATTATATATAGTGATGATAGGATGGTTCTATATGTAGTGATGATGGATGGTGTTATATGTAGTGATGATGGATGATGTTATATGTAGTGATGATAGGTTGGTTTTATATGTAGTGATGATGGATGGTGTTATATGTAGTGATGATGGATGGAGTTATATGTAGTGATGATGGATGATGTTATATGTAGTGATGATGGTTGGTGTTATATGTAATGATGTCGGATGGTGTTATATGTCATGATGGATGGTTCTATATGTAGTGATGGTGGATGGTGTTATATGTAGTGATGATGGATCGTGTTATATGTAGTGATGATGGATAGTATTATATGTTCTGGGTAATAAGTTCTATGGGAGAGAACACAACATATATGTATAGTTTTGTAGGTTCGATTTACTGGATAAGAGATATGTACACAAGGGGAGTAGCGCTCTTCAACCTGTCTGCTTGTCAACTGCTCTATAGACGACGTATGGCAAGTGATGCATTAGCAGCTTCCATACGTCGCCAGGCGTGGTGGCGTGTGGGATATGGTAATAACATTGCCACACGCTGCTAGCTAGGCTGAATAAATATAAATGGAGCACATACATAATATACGTACATAATACATAATCCAGCATACATAATATACATACACCTCCCTCCCCCCTATACGCTCATAGCAAAGTCTTGAGCGGACCTTTTCTTCTGGATCCGTTCTGAGCGTCGAGGGGCTTCATCACTGGGAAGGGTATGGGACTCAACACTGGTGGCGGGGCCAGCAAGAGAGCATTATTGCAGAGGCGGAGAAAACGGTTCCTCCTGCACACACGACCGCTTTCGGTAACGCACCTGGTAGTCCCGTGACCTGCCGAGACCCATGACTCGCCTACTTTGTCCCAACGTAGGGAGGTCAGGTCCTGAACACGGACTTGGGTGCCGACACTCAACCTGGGGAGAGAACGGGCGTGGTCGTTGTAGCGGGCGACGACGTCCTGAACACGTTCGGCGGCTCGGCGATCACAATCCTCTGTCTTGGCCTGCCACTCCTTGGAGAAGGATTGAGGGTGAGCAGGGACACAAGAACGAAGGGGGGGCCCATACAAAACCTGGGCAGGGGAGCGTCCGGTGTAGTTGGGTGTGTTGCGGAGTTCAAGAAGACCCCGGTCGAAGGCCTCGCAGTCAATGTTCCCAGAAGGGGCCACCTTAAGGATGAGGTGCTTCAGGGATTTGACAGCAGCCTCAGCGTGGCCGTTGGACTGCGGGTAATGGGGCGATGACAACACATGCCGGACTCCCCATCGGTCAAGGAACGCAGCAAAGTCCCGGCTTGTGAACTGAGGCCCTCCGTCGGTTCGCAGGCGTACAGGAACGCCCACGTCACGGAAGTAGTGGCGGAACTTGCTGATGGTGGCGGCAGACGTCGTGTCATTACCGCCCTTGATGACAACCGGCCAACCAGAGAGACGGTCGACGATAACCAGGAAGGACTTTCCTGACACACAGAAAAAGTCGGCCGACACAGACTCAAAGGGGCGGGTGGGGTTGTCGTCACTCATGAAGGGTACCTGCTGCTGGCTGGGTTGTAATACGTGGCGGGGCTTACACACCTGGACAGCATTGGAGATGTCGGGGTCGATGCCAGGCCGGAACACAGTCTGTCGTGCACGTCGTTTGGTGGCCTCAGCTCCACGGTGACTGTCGTGAAGGCGAGCCAAGGCGTGGGGACGTGATGCAGCAGGGACAACTACCGAAGGAGAGGTGTCACTGGCCAGAGGTAGGGGTAGGGCGGCAGCAGGGTAGTTGCTGCTCCCTTCGTGCACCCTGTTGGCGTAATTTACCTCGAGAATCGGTGTTGGGAAGTCCTGGGAGATGATGGCCAACTCTTGACAATGTCTGTAGGACAGCAAGGGAGTCGGGACACCATTATGCACGTCAATCCAGGCCTGACACGACCTGTTGCCAAAGGTGACATGTGCATAGAGTGAACCCAGGGCTGGGGCCATCTGTGAACCATCTGCCGTGACGCAGAGGTCCTCGGGAGGCGGTCCTAGATCGCTTGGAGAGAGCCCCAAGCATCGCAAATGCTGGGGACCGATGACTGTAGCATCAGCGCCGGTGTCGGGCAACATCTGAAGACGGGATGACACACCGCCGTAGGTCACGATGACGCTGATGTACTGGGGGACTTTGGTCCTGGGATGCGAGGAGTACACCCTCCTAAAATGGGTCGGGCTTTGTCCAGGGTCGTCGTGCCTCTGATTTGGCGACTGTGGGCGGCCCTCTCTGGTAGAAGGGCGCTGAAGCTTCCGTTGACGCTGTTCCTTGGGTTTGTTGGAAGGGCAACACTTGTCATAGTGGCCCAGACGACCGCACACCTTGCACTGTACGTACTTAGCTGGGCACCGCACTGTGAGCGACCAGTGGCCCATACGGTCACAACTGTTGCAGGTAGACTGAGCAGCTGGACACACCTGTGTTCCATGCTGCTTACCACAGTTGTTACAAAATGAACCGGGCGTGGACGTGGTGGGCGAAGGCGTAGGAGCAGACTTCTTGTCCTTCTTGTACCGGGACACCGCGCGTACAGCTGTAGGGGGAGCTCGGATGGCAGAGGTGGCACACCTGGCAGCCTCATAGGAGCGACATATCGTCAACACATCCTGAAGAGAAGAGGAAGAGTCGAGGGAGGTGAGGCGTTGGACAAGTTCCTCGTCCTTAACACCCATCAAGATCACCTGCTTCAACTGGGTCTCCTCACACTGCTGGTGGTGGCCTAGACATATATCTACCTCTTCCGAGGCTCTCCTAAGACGTACATAAAAAGCGTCAAAAGACTCACCCTCCATCTGTCTGCAGCTAAACAATTCCCTCCTGCGCAGAGCTTCATTCTGCTATCCTTTGATGTGCCGTTGTAGAACGTCCAGTGCCTCCTCTACGGACAGCGAAGAGGTTGGGGGTACCTGCAACGTATGTTCTAAGACACGCTGAACTTCCAAGGACAGGCACATACGCAGCTGGATGAGTTGTTTAGGCTGTGACAAACTCTGGAGATCCACCATTGTAGCATAATCAGCCCACCGCCGCCGCCATTCGCGAAAAGTCTGGAAATTTACATCAGGCTCCAAGATGGGCGGTGTTTGAGCTGCTGCTTTAGGTGGGGCTGGGGGGCGTGAAGGAAGCATGGATGAGGTATCTGAACCATTCAGTACCAAGGCAGTGTTAGAGCCAGGGGCTTGGTTAACAGTGAGGCGAGATATCAAGGCTTCAAACCGTGCACTGTCTTCCAATCTCCGTTGGTGGTCTCGTTCTGCCTCTGCTTGCCTTCTGTGCTCATCCGCCAAACGTCTGTGAGCTTCATCCTCGCGTCTCTCATCTCTCATAAACTTCATTAAGGCAATTATCTCTGGAGATAACGCTGAATGTTGAGGTGAAGGGCTGCGCGATGTTGTGGGAGCTGGGCCGGCCTGGTCATCCATCTCTGGGGGACTATCATCCGCTTGACTCATCCGGGCGCTGGGTCCACGGCTACGTAAGGCATGAGACATAACTACTTCATCTGTGTACTGTGTCTTAAATCAGTGTTGACCGGTCAGCCCGTCGTATCAACAAGATTTCAGACACAAAAAATTAATTAAATATACAGATAAGTAGGTTATATATATAAAATATATATAATGAAGCCGCGCGGTCAGCAAGTATTAGTACATGTATGTGTGTGTGTGTGTGTGTGTGTCCCGGGCAGGCAGAGCGTCTCGCCCCAGCTGTGAGGGGGGGTGGAGGCGGCGCTGTGAGGGAGGGGGGTGGAGATAGGAGTAGCTCAGTCGCTCTCTGTAAACGGTCAGAGGAGGGTGCGCTGAGCTCTACACCCCACAAATGCCCAGAACATGCCGTATACCTTGGAAATCCGTTCGAACAAGGTCACACATGAATGGCACGAACCACACAATGCACTAAACACTTCACAGAAAATCACTGTCACTGACACTGCTCAAAGTTGCGAAATTCTTCGAGGGATGACGCGGGGTTGACCCAAGGCGGGGATCCATCAGCCGGCTTTCCACAAACTAGCACTAATCACTCGTAATAATCCAGTAAAACTACGCACTGCGCCATGTTAGATGTTCTGGGTAATAAGTTCTATATACAGGAGAGAACACAAACACCTGTATAGTTTTGTAGATTCGGTTTACTGGATAAGAGTATGTACACAGAGGTGGGTACTTTTTATACTAGCTAGATCAAGGTCAACTTCTACATAGAACGGCAAATGTAATAAGAGTGATACATTAACGCTTCCACTCACGTCACTTGAAGCACATTAATTAAGCGACCTTGGGATATGGTAATAACATTGCCACGCTGCTAGCTAGGCTGAATAAATATAAATGGGTACATACATAATAACCGCCACATAATACATAATCAGCATACATAATAGCACGCCACACCTCCCTCCTTCACTTCCTTTCACCTCCCTCCTCCCCTCCCTCCTCCCTCCTTCCTTTTCTCCTCCCTCCCTCCCCTCCCTCCACCTCCCCACCCTCCCTCCCTCCCTCCCTCCTTCCCTTCCTTTCCTCCCTCCTCCCTCCTCCCTCCCTCCCTCCTCCCTCTTCCTTCCTCCCTCCTCCCTCCTCCTCCCTCCTCCTCCCTCCTTCCCCACTTTCACCTCCCTCCTTTCACCTCCCTCCCTCCTGCTAATGCCGCAATACTACCAACACACACGCACACACACACACACACACAGAGACAAACACACACACACACACACAGATAGTCAGTCAGTTAGTCAGTAGTTTAGGTAATCAAGACTGGCAAATCAAAGAGTACCTCCATATCCCCCTTTCTCTCTTCACCCCACCTCCCCTCACTCCCCCTAATCCCTCCCCTCTTTACCCTTTCTCCCCTCACTTCCCCTAATCCGTCCCCCTCTTTACCCCCTCCTCTTACTGTCCGTGCCTGCGTGAGTCGGTCCGTCACCTGGCCAGCACTAATGACTGTATTATACTCCACTATACTAAGTACGCGTCAGGACTCACCAACACTTTACTACCACTTAAGGAAATGGAATTGGTTCATTGGCTGCGTCGAGGAGGAGGTTGTAAGACACTTTGTGTGTGTGTGTGTGTGTGTGTGTACAGTTGCTTCATCAGTCTTATGTGTGTCAACAATACCTTGAATTCGCCCTTTGTTACCAATGAAACTAGAACACTTCCTGTATTGCAAGTATTTCTCTTACCTGGATCATTAAATGTTACCTGGGTCATTAACTGAGACAAACATCGGACTTTCAACGGGTTAAATGATCCACGGCAATACCTGTCTTTCCTGACCTGACTTGTGAATATATTTTCCCTTTTCACTCTTAAGAATATTTTTATATAGTTGGTTTAAGTGAGAAAAATCATTATTTATAACAGGTAAATAAACCTCATTAGATATTAGAATGACTCATCCCCGTTAATCATGCAAGGATGATGCAATACTAGGGTGTGTCATACTGAGGCGAATTTTTTTTTTGGAGTTTGAAAAATCGGCCCATGGTATTAATGATGTAGTTCTATGTGCAGAATCATGTGACATCTTCAGATTTGAAAAGTTTTCATTTTTTGCTAGGTAAATTTTAACTTGAAATCTTATGAAAATTCAGTATTCCCACCCTTTTACCAACACCACTAAATAGCTTATTTTAAGTAAAGTAAATGTATCGGGTTAATTTATTAGGATGAAAATGATCCAGAATAGTGAAACGAATGATCTTGACACATTTATTAAATTTAATATTCCTTTAGAAAACAAAATCATCAAATACAAAAACCGGTTTTACTACTACGACCTGGTGTTGCTGCACACCATAGAGAACATGTCTTTCTTGCTTCTGTTTCTACTCATCACCTCCCTGCTGACCACCTGAGCTCGGATGTAGCCTTCCCTCCTCTCCTGGCTGTACACGTGACTGCTGGCCTCGCTCACTTGCTGTACACAACGCCCTATACTCTGGGTGTGCGAGGCTGTGTGGCTGCATGGGCTGTCCAGGAAAGCTCTTGGACTTGAACATTGGTGAGGCTGCAGGCAAGAGGTGGGGGCTCACTGCCAGCCTGGATGTTATCCAGATCTATGAGATCAGTGAGGTCTTGGCACCTAGATTGACTTCAGGAGTCTTCCTGACCCTGAAGGAATCGTCACCAACTGATTCATGCCCAGATCCTCTCATAAGTCTCATATCCAAGAGATCTCTTTGACTGCCAATTTTCTCCTCTCATCCTACTGCAGAGTATTGTCTGCAGAACTGCTCGGGATGAGCATACCAGGAAGATCTCCTCACAGTTTTGCTCCACAATCTGAACAACCTTCCTTGGCTGACTCCTCAGGAGCTCAAGCTGGAAGAGAACATGCCTCGGACCTTCGGAGAACGATGACTTGACCTTGGTGCTGAACCAATTTGGCAAGTAGACACTCACGATGAATTGGACAATAAGTCTCAGGTTGTGAAGCTGGTTTCCTTTCAGTTTATGATGAGCGACCCAAATTCTGCAGAACCTGAGAGCCGTTGTGAGCTACCTAGAATGTGAGACTGGACCCATCTGCAGGTAAGCAAGTCTACTGTGGCATGACCCCAGCTCTTTGATGGCACTGCAAATCATGTAACCATAGTACTGGTCAGTACTTAGGTCGTCACGACAGTATGTGCAGCTCAACGAGTGGAGGGCCAACTGTGATTTTTTCAAAGCTCGGATTTATTTCTAGCTCAGTGGCAGAGTCCAGCATCTTGCCAAGAGGACCAGACCATCTGTTGTTTGAAAGAGTCTTGCCATCCAGCTCCTGGATCAGATGTCTGAGTGGCAACTCGCTGGTGTGGAGGTCACAAACAATCCAGACCAGCTTCCTCCCAATCTTCCGCTCTATCCACTGTATGACCCCCCCTTGCCACCCTGTGTTTGTGTTGGTGCTGTCCCCTCCAATGGCCTGCATGGTCTGGTCTACGTTCCTCTCTCTGAGCCAGTTCACAATGTTATCTGCCACTATCTCAGCT
>NW_024736802.1:0-7715 GCF_018991925.1 Homarus americanus
GATGGAGCAGTGATGGTGTAAGGGAGCAGTGATGGTGTGAGGGAGTAGTGATGGTGTGAGGACAGTGATGGTGTGAGGGAGCAGTGATGGTGTGATGGAGCAGTGATGGTGTAAGGGAGCAGTGATGGTGTGAGGGAGTAGTGATGGTGTGAGGGCAGTGATGGTGTGAGGTGAGATCTATTTATTTTACCCACAATGTTTACTTCTCTCTGTCTATATGTTTTACAGTGGTAGCATCAAGTATTAAGATGCGGGTGAGAGAGAGTGTAGGTGAGCCTCCACCTGATACTTGCCGTACATTACAACACCACCTTGAGTTAGCACAGTACTCCCATCACCAGCAGTTTTAAGTACTGGAATTTCAACTATTTTCTTAATTGTGTGCCACAGTTTAGGTCAGGAGTAGATTAATGGGATATAATAATGAGAAAATTATCTCGGTATATAATATATGCCAGGTTTTTATAGCTATAATTGATATTGTTTATTTATACACATACGCGTGAGTGTGTGCGTGCGTGCATTCGTGTTTTTATAACATTATTTTATTTTAAACTTTATTCCCGTTTAGTTCAACCTGTCTCTTAACAGACAAAAAATAAGTAAATCATATTAATCTCTTCCGAGTGTAAAGATTATTATTAATAGGACTAAACGTTCACCACACACCTGTATTTGTATTCTGCTCTGACGATAAGTGGATAAATTGTGAAATTTTATTGAACAGTTATAGACAAGGATAAAAAAGGCAATAAGTTTGCAATTGGCAATAAAGAATGTGAGGGAATTACTTCTCACCTGAGACGGTACGTTTGAAATTTACTTCCCAATAATCTTTACCAAGACGGAAATCAGGCAAGGGGGGTCCTCATCCCCCCTTTCCCTCTCTCGCTCTCTCTTCTCATCCCCCTCATCCTCCAACTCCCACTCCTTCCACCCCCCCCCCTCTCACAGTACCCAAGCACGAGGGCCCTGGACTAACGGGACCCGCCTAAGGGACTTACCAACAATAGAAAAATTCCCTCACTCTGACAACCGGGAAATTAATTTCTTTATCCCCTCGGGAGATTAGTGCCGTCATAGCCCCGTGCACAGGGAAGTGGGTAATGGCCCCCCATGGTATACTTGGCCGTTCCTTCACGATGGAACCCCCACGTGGAAGGCTGCCAGACCTGGACCTGGACCTATACTTTCAAAGATTCGTAACTTGGATTTGTTTTCTCGTAAATGAAAGTCCAAGAAGGTGTGTAATTAGGGTGGCATTGGGATAAATTTTGCACCGTTGAAGATTAGGTTAGGTTAGGTTAGGAAAGATGAAGCTCTTGGAGGTGTCGTTAAATCACATCTTAATTGACCATCACCTGCACAGGCTGTTCGCGGCGCTACTGTAAACTCCTCTGACCTGGCTGTCTATCGTCTGACGTTGTTTAATATACATTTTTTTAATTTTGAAGCAGATGTACAACAGAGTTAGCTTTATATTTTTAGAGACACTATATGTGTATAGAACTATACCCAGTAGATGTCTTCCTCGCCCCATAGGAACACATTGTAAGCTGCTTCTTTGATGGAAACACAGCCACTGGCCATGATGAGATCTCTACATAAACTTTCACCACTGACTGTAATTAATGGCCTTAAATTTCTCAACCTCAATATGACGCCGTCAATTCTCCTCCTCTATGTCAATTGGCTAAAGACCTGACCACAATCTCGGAAACAGTCCTGACCAAAGCAGCTTTTTCTAACCTAAGGAAAAAATGGGTTGAGAGAGAGAGAGAGAGCACTACTAAACGGCATCGTCCCATTACACCTAAATTAAAACAAAACCTAACATTTACTCTTGATACACGACAGTATGACAAAAACACCTATAGTACAGCCTATGTGTCAGTCTATACTGTACTCATGTCACTACAGTCAACACCACAAACTTTACCTCAGACTCATCATATATGCGCCTAAACTACCACCTATACACCTTCACTCTTTCAACAGTCTGGAATATTGCCAGATCAGAACATAAAACAAACCGCAGTTTCACACCTGTATGTCGTTAATGCAGCAGTATGCCACACTGAATGTCACATTGGCCTTGGTGTTTACTTTGCCCTTTTCGCTAGATGAATTACGTGTGTGTTGACATAAAAGATTCAAACCAACCTCGATTCCTTGCCTGACCTTCCTACGCAATCCCCCAGTGCCACTCATAACCTCAACGCCACTGCCACTCATGACCTCAACGCCACTGCCACTCATAACCTCGACGCCAGTGCCACTCATAACCTCAACGCCACTGCCACTCATAACCTCGACGCCAGTGCCACTCATGACCTCAACGCCACTGCCACTCATAACCTCGACGCCAGTGCCACTCATAACTTCGACTTCAGTGCCACTCATAACCTCGACGCTAGTGCCACTCACGACTCCAAACGTCAAAGCAGTGAGCCAGTATACGTGTGAAGGTAACCGGACAAGTTTCTAAACAGGACCAACCTCTAAGAGAACCTGTATGTCTGCCTCGCTCTAATGGGCTCTAGGGAAGTGTGTCTGGTTTTTGACGGACAATAAGTAGCTTTTTGTTCGCATTTTTTAAGTTGATTGAAAGTGGTTTTTGCGAGCTTGGGAAACTTTTTTGTTTTGTTTTTTGGTGGTGGTTTGATGTAGCCAATGATCAGCTCTTGTTATCTTTTTTCCTTTGTTCTAAGTTTTGATTGATTATTTTATTTTTTGTTGATGTTTGGTTTAGATAGTTTTGTACTTTTGCGAATGTTTTTGTTTTTAGTAAGATTCTAGTTTATGGTTTTGTTTTCGAGATGTTTTGGTTTATGCTCGTGGTTTAGAGTCTTTTTTATTTTGTACTTTTATATTAGACGTTTTAATTTGTGCTTTTGTTTGTTCTAGGTTCTGTTTTAAGCAAGATTCTAGTTTCTCCATTTGTTTTAAATTATAAAGCCTCTGGATTATTCTTCTATTTAGGCCATTTACATATGAACATTGAGATTCTTGGCCTTGTAATTGGATACACAATCATGCGAATCACTCGATAAGATGGTGTAGGTCATCATGATATACACCAGAATTATATATGAAAATACACATACAGTATATAATTAATCTACAAATTCTACGTATTATGAGTAAATTTTTTTCATGCTGTATACAAATGAGAATGATATTATCCTATAGCAATTTCAAGACAGTTATTGATGGTTCAGAATTATCATCGGTGAATTCAGTGGAAGGCGACACTATCAAAGAGCAAAAAATACACACACACACACACACACACACACACACACACACACACACACACACACACACACACTGTATATCTAACAAAGACCAGAACAAAACAATATTGTGAGCCACAGGAGAGAAAAACAATTTATCTCCACTTCCTTCTAAGGAGACAACTTGTGAAAAGCCGTATGTCACCCGGATGGCCAACTGTCCAAATTTGTATGGGACTGTGAGAGACATTTTTTCGAGGCAGCAATATCTCTTCGCCTGATCGATCTCTCTTTAGAAACTTTTCACTCCCGAGGAACGAACCTGAAACTGGTGGGAGTCTTATGTGTCAGGAGTTAGATGGGAGTCGGGTTTTTTTTCGGCTTGGAATATATGTAAGAGTTATGTGTCTTTGTTTGTTTTTGGGGGGAAGAAAAAGATCTGCGCCGTAAAAAAATTATGTTGATATTCATTATTTCGTATCTGAGGAGAAAAGATGTGACGCTTGGGGAGTGTTTACTTGTTGGTGCAAAGTGTTGGGGGTGACGTTGGTCAGGGACCTTTGTGGTAGAACTTTTCGCCGAGGAGCCTGCTGGGATTGGCACTGTTATGTAAGGAAGACATTATAATAACAATTGTTGGTTGTAAGCTAATGCAAGTAGCAGCTGTAATGGTGTCGTTTGTACGGTATAATAGGGTAAAGGCACCACCGATTGGATAGAATTGTTAATGGACAACAGTAGCACAAGTTTGGTTATAGCGGCAGTGATAGCTAGCGGTTGGTTATGGTGCTGTAACAATAGCTTGAAATGGAATAACAAAGGCAACGATAACAATATAGATAATAGCAGCAACAGCAACTGTAAAAGTCTCGCTAATAGTAACAGCTACACAGTCAGCAGCTGAAACAGTTAACACGTCACGTCACCTCGCCCACTCAGAATACATTTACCCACATGAGAATGGAGTTTCTATGTTGATGTGAAGGACAATACGTTCTGGAGACGTCTGCCCTTAGTTGCTCCCGTTCCTGAGGGAGGGTGGCTGGAATATTATATATGGTATACAGTATTTTAACTCCACACACATATCATAGACTTGGGTCCTTCCCTCCACTCGGGTACGTCCAGATTAATAACATAATAGCATAAAATAATCCAGACTTTATAATGACAGATTATACTATGTTGTACAGTACCAGGGTTAAACTTGGTTATTTTCATCTTATTTCATTGTATACAAAAAGAAATATCGTTTTTTATATCCAGGAAGAGGTGTGATTAAGTGTATATCCTTTTATAACTACTAAATCACCCCCAGGATATACTTTTAGATTAATTTGTATAGATATCCTTTAATTTTTAAGTTCAGTAAAAAGTAATTTACCCCTCGTCAGATTATCTCCTCACGTAGTTCAAAACTTCCAGGAAACTAAAGGGTATCATCCGACTGAAGACAAGAATATATGTACACTTGCACTACCACAAGAGATGGTACAAGTGCTTCAGTAACTCCTAAGTCTCTAAGGTTAAGATCCAGGACTTCAGTAGTTTTTTCTTTCATTGTTAAATTTTGAGGCGCGAAAACTATTACCTTTTTGTGTTTTTTCCCAGAATGTATCCGGCTTCCTACAAGGAGAGTTTTAAATACATACTTGGGGGTAAAATTAGGATGGTTTTAGAATGTAAATTAAAAAAATGGATACAGCGTGGAGTCTTTTGTTGCCGGGGAGGGTATCTTAGTGTTATTGTTGGCTCTCTCTCTCTCTCTCTCTCTCTCTCTCTCTCATACCTCCCACCTCCCCTTTCTTCCCCTCTCTCCCTTCTACCTCCCCTCTTCCTCCTACCTCCTCTCTCTCCCCCATTTAACCTTCTCTTTAACGCTCTCAGGTAGGTTTAAGATCAGAGGTAGTCGGTCAAATTGCACTAACAATTCCATCAAAACAATGAAGATATAAACAAACATTCTCACATCTCCTCTTCTCCAGCTCTCACCTTTCTCAACTCCTCTCAACCGGAACTTTAAAGCTCTCGGATTCACTCCTTCAGCAACGTTTTCAATATTTGCAAACACCTTCAGATTTATTGGTGTAGATTTCGACAGTATCCCCCCCCCCCCAGCCTCGCGAGTTATATAATACTATATTCATAAGGATTTGGAAGGTGGTGCTGGAGGTAGTGACACTTTCTTATCAGTGTTTTAAGGACTCAGTGGTGATTTTTAATGGTGATTTCATGTTGATTTTATAGAGATTTCAATATTTATTGGTGGTATTTCAGTTCTCAAGGGTTCAAGTTTATCTCGGAATAAACGTTATCATATGGAAAAAAAAATAAAATCACAAACTAGTTTACACTCGTATGAACATTTTTTTTTGTGTGTGTATATTCAAAACACCATGAAGGAATTGTTGGAGAAAATACAACACTTCTCTGATGTGTATTGTTTAATTAAACATTACAGTAAGGGTTGTATATTCTAATTATTGTAACAGCAGTAAACACAGAAAATATCCTCCTATAAGACATTTATAACACCAACGTAAAGTAATAATCCGTTAAACTTTCACAGAAAAGTAAGAATTTTTTTTTTCAGATTAAACGGCGTAAACCTCGACTGGTAGAATTACGTCATCAAAGACTCTTCACAAAGAACGTGTAATTTTCCCCTAAGACTCTCAGACAATCAAATCACGACACAAGACAAGCTCAAACCAATGGTCGTCTTTGGGATGATATTCTTGATCTATAACCGTGGGAAGATTTCTTTATGGGAGTCTCTCTCTCTCTCTCTCTCTCTCTCTCTCTCTCTCTCTCTCTCTCTCTCTCTCTCTCTCTCTCTCTTATTGATCTTGTTCTGCCATCTTCCTTCCCATCTCGTGTTTTTTGTCATTTATTCAGTCCATCTTTTTCTACTCTCCTGTGTTTCCGTTTCTCTCCCTTCATTGATTTATACACCCTCTCTCTCTCTCCTTCTATCTATTTGTTAGTATTTTATCCCCTCTTAGTATCTTCCTTTCTTCCCTTCCCATTTTATTCCTGTTTTATTCCCTCCTTTTTCTCCCCTTCCTTCTTCTTCTCCACTTATCTCCTCTTTCGTTTCCTTCCCTTTTAATTAGTGGAGGTAAGAGTACTCTTTCTAGTTAATGTCTTGACTATAATATGTCGCTATATTTGACAAAGTGTTTGGATGTCTTAGCTGAGACATAGACGTTCTCCCACCTCAAGGCTTACTAGAGTCTCGGTGCATATGTGACTCCATATTGTCTTACGAATTATCGTAGCTTAAGTCATCCAGTTACATACGTTCTTACACCCCATTTAGGTACATTCTCTCTCACTTCCATTTAGAGAGAGAGAGAGAGGGGGGGGGGGGATTCGTATAAATCTCTAACGACTCGTATAGGGTAGCGAGACGAGACCAATATTTGCGACTCGTAACTGCAGCGAGACGAGACCAATATTTGCGACTCGTAACTGCAGCGAGAAGAGACCTTTTGAAGTCAGTAACGAGGTCTCGGTCTCGTCCTCTATGTAATAAGAGACTGGGAAGTTGGTATTTATTGACGGCGGCCAAAACAGGGTATCTGACCATCTGTATTCCTAAAGAGATCTATTAGTTATTTTTCCATCCTGTATTTTGGGTTAAGAGAACACTTGAGTCCCATTTGTAGTTGGACACCATTTTGGGATAATAATTTTACGTTTGTATTGTGAGTCACTGTGATATTTCGTGTGTGTGTGTGTGTGTGTGTGTGTGTGTGTGTGTGTGTGTGTGTGTGTACGAGCATGAGTATGTAATTATGTGCACGACTGTCTGTATTGAATGTATACCTGTATAGTATATTATGAACGTATATGTATGAATAGACATCAATAAACACCATTCATTCTCTTAGGTTATACAACGTCCCAATATTTCTACAATTAAGATTAAATTAGGCCTCAAACTCTGCCACATTCAACATAAACAAAGGTAAAATTGATGACTGCTTCAACTACCTTTGTTTGTGTACCTGTGTGTTCCTCTTTCATGTGTAAATGTTCCATGTCCGCTGCAAAGAACTAAGGACGGCCAAAGACATCTAGGCGCAGTAATTGGCACTACGGGCTTCAAGACCGAGTATGTAGTGGGGAAGGTGAATGAGTGGGTTAGTGAAATCCAAGCTCTGTCTGAGATTGCTAACACAGAGCCACATGCGGCTTTTACTGCATTCACCCATGGAGTCAAGCATCGTTGGAACTACCTGATGCGTACTATCCCAGATATGGGACCCCTCCTCCACCCTCTGGAAGAAGCTATCAGTGTCAAGTTCACTCCCAAATTAGTGAAACACACTCACTTAACCCCAGCAGAAAGAGCACTTCTTGCACTTCCATCAAGACTGGGAGGGATGGGACTAACCAATCCAGAGGAGATTGCAGCCACCGAACATCAAAATTCACTTAAGCTCACAGCAGCCCTCATGGACCACATAATAG
>NW_024736803.1:0-3274 GCF_018991925.1 Homarus americanus
CTGTTATTATCTTTTTTTCATGTACAGTCACCCACAGGAATAGAAAGTATGCACTGTGGCTGTAAGGTCGTCTGGTAACGTTGAAACTGCGCATCCAGGCATGATGAAACTCATCTCCCCACCTGTTATCTCTCTAACTATTTGTTTCCCTTCTTATTTACTCTTCCCTGTTCTCGTCTTCCTTCCTTTACTAATCCAAACAACATTAAAAAAAAAAAAGTAGGCGAAGAAAAAAAGTGGGGGGTAGGAGGGAGAGCCGTGCGATAATTGCAATCGTGGAGCTGGAATTACTTCCAAATTAGTAGCCTTGCATCGTTTTCAGCGGAAATAATGGTTGTAATGGCTTCTTGGAAACCGTCGATATAGGACCAGGTTTGTTCCACTGTACGGATTTGCGAATTTTCCACCTTTGATGAAAACGATTGTGCAGTTTCGGCTGCCAGACACCGCTGGCGCTATAGTATATTAGATATTAGAATTAACGTCGTGCATCTCGATGTGAGCGTATAGGGGAATCGTTTCACTAGGATGTGGCAACATTTATCAGTGTTTGCTGGAGGGGGCACTAGGACAACCCCGTCAAAGTCAACAGTACTAAGGTTTCATAGACTTCAGGAATCTGACATTGATAAAGTTCCGGTTCTTACCTTGTGGAATTGCATGTTGGGACCATGCTGTCTGCAGTACTTCATCATCAATTAAACCGATCCTCGGCGGTTTTTAATGAGTCCTTGGGAAAATGGAAATTCAGCTTACTTGTTTGTTTGGCAGAGGGCAGGGTGATAGGTTCCATGGCATTGCTGTTTCCTGTGGCTAGTGTTTTCATAGAAACATTACCGTCACTGTCATAATCACTGGGGTCTGACTCTTGAAGGTGTTGGATTCAGTCAAGACCTGCTGTGTTTATTCCCAGTTGAATTCTTTCTGCTTTCTTCTGTGTGTGTCGTCCTTTTCTTCTATCATTCATGATCTCATCACTGTCACTTCCTTCACTTTTCTTCGCCGACTCTCGCCTCTCTTCTTTTCTTTCTTACTATTCACCTCTTGAAAATTGTCTATCACTTCTATTGTTGTTTTGCCGCGGATCGTCTGCTTCTGATTCGCTACTTGAAACCTCAGGTCGTCTCTAATTTGTTCAGTAGGGCAATCTTTTCTTCTTTAGCCAACCTTCATAGGTTCCTGCCACCCTCTCCCATGCCTTTGTGCAATGCTTGTGTTCAGTCTGGGCGAGATGGAGGCAACGACGTCACTACGTCATACGTCACTCTACGCACTACGCATGCGCAGATCGCGAAAATAACCGACCAGAGGGTCGCCAGAAGGTCAGATATTTTATCAAAATATTGTCTAAGTCAGTAACTATAAATTTCACAAGCGACACTGTGCTTCAACTGGGCTCCACTGTAGTTCTCTTAAACAGACTGAGGGTAGTTGTCTCACTAAGTTCATCAGAATTGGGAATTGTAGGAGAGCTCATCATAGCTGTTGACGTTTCACGGTGCGCATGTTGAATGGTACTTACCATTGTGATGCGCTAATGTGGGATTGTTTACTGTGGCTCTTGCCTCAAGTTGCTAAGATTCTATATAGTTTTCAATTTAAAGTCGTCATGAAACTGAGTGATCCTAAACTTAGTTTAAGTAGACAACAGGCGGAAACAATTCAGTCGATTACCAACGTAATACGACATACAAACGTATGAACAGAACGCTGAAGGAGAAGAAGGCACTGCACCATGGTAATAAGTACGCCACAATAGTAAAACAACTTCTGATGATAATTTGAACTTTTGATGAAAACTTTTTCGATCTGTATTCAAACATTATTTAAGTTTTAATAGTATTGACAAGAGGCCATAGCAGTGATAGTAGCAGTAACCCGCTAATTTTTAAATCATAGATAGCTGTTGCGGTATTGCTGCTTCATTTTGGTCAGTAGCGGTAGTGATAGCACTACTATTACCAAGAGTACGTGGGTGAAAGTTCTCAAGGCTTCGATGTCTCCTGCATATGATGTGTGCTATGCAAGGTGAGGAGGACAATTGCTTGGATTGTGCAACTTTGTTGATAGTTTCAGCTCCTTACAGCTGAGGACTCGGGTATTCAGTCTCCCAAAAGCTTGAAATGCACATCTGATCCTATGTTGGATTTTTCATCGATGTCCGAGGTGGTGGACAGGTGGGAGGCAAATTACTGGAAATGGGTTATGATAGAGGGTGGTGCCAGCGTGGTTGAAATAGGGGCTAGCTGGAACATAATCTATTCATTATAACTTAATCTGAAGGCTGAAGTATGCATATCAGTCTGAGTGTACTGTATGTGCTCAGTACCTCCGTAGGTCATGTTCAGTGTGAGCGGCGAGGTGAGGTCGTGTGCAAATTGAAGTGCAGTAATGGAAACAGCCGTCACCCTTGTCTTTCCTTGGAGCCGTCTTATGCTAAAAATATCCCTTCATCCCAGTATTGGATGTCACCTCGCCGACAAGGAAGGCACTGGAGCCGATGAAGAAGGCTTAAAGGAAATGGAAGAGATAGTTGGAACCAGTACATATCTTTTTATCCTGTTTTGGATGGGGAAGATTTCCGACTGGGAGCCACTATCAATGGCACTGTAACTCATGCTATCGTGAAATTGTCTCGCAGTTACGATGAATTATTGTGGGCAAGTAAAATGACTTGAGGGTCCGCCAAGAGAGTTTCAAGTTCATTGTGTCCAAAGGCCATGTACAGGTGAGACCGCTGTGTTCTTCACTTCTCTTGTATCTTGTGGAGTAAATAACATGTCTTTAGGTGGTATAAGGTCTAAGGCAGCATAGTGACTCTGGGGCGGACTTTTCCGACCTGGAAGGAATCTGTTGAGGAGGATCCGGGTAAGAATCTTGCTACTTATGAATGACAACGGGATCCCATATAAGCCTCTCATGTTCCTAACCATAATTTTATGTTAATGATGGTGGTATTTTGAGGTCTTGGGATTTCCTTCTGTTCCATATACTTTCCAGGACAGAGTGTAAGCAGCTGGTCAATAGGGCAGGGGCGAATCCAGGAATATCAACAGGGGTCCAAGAAGTTGTGGGTAGGAGAACATGGCGAGCAGAGCTAGCACCCAGCTAGGGGTTTGGAGGCGCTGTAAGCTCACCCTAAATTATTTTCTTTAAATCTGTCCAATATCATGGGCATTTTGAGACCATATTGAAGTCATGTGCACTCGATATTAGGAGACATTCTGAGGTTAGTAGGAATTATTTTTACTATACGAAAATGCAGTACAATACA
>NW_024736804.1:0-1041 GCF_018991925.1 Homarus americanus
TTGTGTGAGAAGAACACACACACACACACACACACACACACACCAGGCCACTCACCATGAAGACTTGAGTCAGGAAATGAACAATTAGGTTGACGGCGGCGGAAAACTGGGGCTACCCTGAGCTAGTGCTGTGGTGCTGTACATTGTGGTGCTGTGTATTGTGGTGCTGTGGTGCTGTGATGTTGTGTATTTTGGTGCTGTGATGTTGTGGTGCTGTGGTGTTGTGTATTGTGGTGCTGTGATGTTGTGTGTGTGGTGCTGTGGTGATGTGGTGCTGTGGTGTTGTGGTGTGTGTGTGGTGCTGTGGTGCTGTGTGTGTGGGTGCTGTGGTGTTGTGGTGCTGTATATTGTGGTGTTGTGGTGTGTATTGTGGTACTGTGGTGCTGTATTGTGGTGTTGTGTTGTGTATTGTGGTACTGTGTATTGTGGGTGCTGTGGTGTTGTGGTGCTGTGGTGTTGTGTGTGTGGTGCTGTGTATTGTGGTGCTGTGTATTGTGGTGCTGTGATGTTGTGTATTGTGGTGCTCTGGTGCTGTGTATTGTGGTGCTGTGATGTTGTGTATTGTGGTGTTGTGTATTGTGGTGCTGTGTATTGTGGTGCTGTGGTGTTGTGTATTGTGGTACTGTGGTGCTGTGTGTGGTGTTGTGGTGTGTGTGTGGTGCTGTGGTGCTGTGTGTGTGGGTGCTGTGGTGTTGTGGTGCTGTATATTGTGGAGTTGTGTATTGTGGTGCTGTGGTGCTGTGTGTGTGGTACTGTGGTGTTATAGTGCTGTGGTGATGTGGTGCTGTGATGTTGTGGTGCTGTGGTGTTGTGTATTGTGGTGCTGTGGTGTTGTGTATTGTGGTGCTGTGATGTTGTGTATTGTGGTGCTGTGTGTTGTGGTGCTGTGGTGTTGTGTGTGTGGTACTGGTGCTGTGTGTGTGGTGTTGTGGTGTGTGTTGTGGTGCTGTGGTGCTGTGTGTGTGGGTGCTGTGGTGTTATAGTGCTGTGGTGATGTGGTGCTGTGATGTTGTGGTGCTGTGGTGTTGTGTATTGTGGTGC
>NW_024736805.1:0-8116 GCF_018991925.1 Homarus americanus
CCTTTGTAAGTATGAAAAGTGTTGTACTAAGAATAACATGGTTCCCCAGACTAACCCATGTATGAGAATAGACGTAAAACAGAGTATACTTCAGAAAGGTAAGAACATTGAAACTGAGTAAATATAATATATATGAAAGAAATGAAAGACCTGGGAAGTAAAAGAAAAGAAATATAAGACATGTATGTACATTGTGGAACTAACGACACAGCATAGAAATTATCAAATAAATACACCATGAAAGTTTAATATAGAACACACACATAACTAAGACAAGAATTACTTATATAAGAATACTAAATAAGAATATAAAGTATATTTATAAATAAAGAATTGAAGAGTAATACACAAAAGAATATCTGGATGGTAAAATATAAAAAGAGAAAACTCGACCCGTCACAACCTGGCTTACCAGGAATACCTCATGTGGGTTTGTCTGATCTTAAGTATGTAAAATTCATTTTACTAAATAAACATGATTATATCTATTTATTTTTCATAATTTCACGGGATGATAAATTTTACCGTCATCCCGCGGGCCACACCTGACCATCCCAAGGGCCACATTTGGCCAGCGGGCCATGAGTTTGACACCCCTGTCTTACACCTCACAAAATTTTTCACCAAAATATACTTTTTTCTCAGAATTGAAATTTAAGGGGTTTAACTAATTAAGCACTTTCAGAATAACTCACAAACCCTAAACCACATCTTGGAAACCCATAGTTGAAATGATTCAAGGGTCATTTTGGCCACTAATAACTCTGCAATCGAACCGGGAACCACATATTCATAATCAGCAAGCTCAGGAGTACCCATACTGTGATTTTCAGCAAAATCTAATTTTTGGCCAAAATCAACCAAAAATGTAAGTCGTACACCTTACAAAATTTTTGACCAAAATATACTTTTTTCTCAGCATTGAAATTTAAGGGGTTTAGCCAATTAGCTACTTTCATAATAACACACAAACCCTAAATCACACCTTCAAAATCCATAGTTGATGAGTAATTAGCATTGAAAAATGTCTGTCAAATCTTTCAAGGGTCATTTTGGCCGCTAATTACTCGGAAATCGAATCGCAGACCACATTCATAATCAGCAAGCTCAGGAGTACCCATACTGTGATTTTCAGCAAAATCTAATTTATGGCCAAAAGCTACCAAAAATGTAAGTCTTACGACTTACAATTTTTGTCATTTTCGGCCAAAAAATGGATTTTGTTCAAAATTTCAGTATAGGTACTCCTGAATGCGCTGCTTAAGGATATGTTAACCAAAATTTGATATCTTGATTATAACTTGTTCAATTGGCTTTTAGAAAATGTTCAAATGATTTTTAGAATATTTTAATTACTTTTGCAATGCTAATTTCTCGCCACTTATGGGTTTTCGAGGTCATTTCTTGGTGCTTGTGTATTATTCTGGATGTACTTAAATAGTTAGGCACATTAAATTTTAGTTCAGAGAGAAAAAGTATTTTTTGGCCAAAAATTCTGTAAGGGGTAAGCCTTACAATTTTTGGCATTTCGTCCACAAATGGATTTTGTTCAAAATTTCAGCATAGGTACTCCTGAATGTGCTGCTTAAGAATCTGTTATCCAAAATTTGATATCTTGATTATAACTTGTTCAAATGGCTTTTAGAAAATGTTCAAATGATTTTTAGAATATTTTAATTACTTTTGCAATGCTAATTACTCGCCACTTATGGGTTTTCAAGGTCAATTCTTGGTGGTTGTGTATTATTCTGGGTGTATTTAAATAGTTAGGCACATTAAATTTTAGTTCAGAGAGAAAAAGTATTTTTGGCCAAAAATTCTGTAAGGGGTAAGCCTTACAATTTTTGGAATTTCGTCCAAAATTAGATTTTGCTCAAAATCGCAGAAAGGTACTCCTGAACATGCTGCTTAAGGATCTGTTAACCAAAATTTGATATCTTGATTATAACTTGTTCAAATGGCTTTTAGAAAATGTTCAAATGATTTTTAGAATATTTTAATTACTTTTGCAATGCTAATTACTCGCCACTTATGGGTTTTCGAGGTCATTTCTTGGTGCTTGTGTATTATTCTGGATGTACTTAAATAGTTAGGCACATTAAATTTTAGTTCAGAGAGAAAACGTATTTTTGGCCAAAAATCCTTTAAGGCTATAGACTTACAATTTTTTCATTTCGGCCAAAAAATGGATTTTGTTCAAAATTTCAGTATAGGTACTCCTGAATGTGCTGCTTAAGGATCTGTTAACCAACATTTGATATCTTGATTATAAATTGTTCAAATGGCTTTTAGAAAATGTTCAAATGATTTTTAGAATATTTTAATTACGTTTGCAATGCTAATTACTCGCCACTTATGGGTTTTCGAGGTCATTTCTTGGTGCTTGTGTATTATTCTGGATGTACTTAAATAGTTAGGGACATTAAATTTTAGTTCAGAGAGAAAAAGTATTTTTGTCCAAAAATCCTTTAAGGCATAAGACTTACAATTTTTGCCATTTTCGGCCAAAAATGGATTTTGTTCAAAATTTCAGTATAGGTACTCCTGAATGTGCTGCTTAAGGATCTGTTAACCAAAATTTGATATCTTGATTATAAATTGTTCAAATGGCTTTTAGAAAATGTTCAAATGATTTTAAGAGTATTTTAATTACTTTTGCAATGCTAATTACTCACCACTTATGGGTTTTCGAGGTCATTTCTTGGTGCTTGTGTATTATTCTGGATGTACTTAAATAGTTAGGCACATTAAATTTTAGTTCAGAGAGAAAAAGTATTTTTTGGCCAAAAATCCTTTAAGGCATAAGACTTACAATTTTTGTCATTTTCGGCCAAAAAATGGATTTTGTTCAAAATTTCAGTATAGGTACTCCTGAATGTGCTGCTTAAGGATCTGTTAACCAAAATTTGATATCTTGATTATAAATTGTTCAAATGGCTTTTAGAAAATGTTCAAATGATTTTTAGAATATTTTAATTACTTTTGTAATGCTAATTACTCGCCACTTATGGTTTTTCGAGGTCATTTCTTGGTGCTTGTGTATTATTCTGGATGTACTTATATAGTTAGGCACATTAAATTTTAGTTCAGAGAGAAAAAGTATTTTTGGCCAAAAATCCTTTAAGGCATAAGACTTACAATTTTTGTCATTTTCGGCCAAAAAATGTATTTTGTTCAAAATTTCAGTAAAGGTACTCCTGAATGTGCTGCTTAAGGATCTGTTAACCAAAATTTGATATCTTGATTATAACTTGTTCAAATGGCTTTTAGAAAATGTTCAAATGATTTTTAGAGTATTTTAATTACTTTTGCAATGCTAATTACTCGCCACTTATGGTTTTTCGAGGTCATTTCTTGGTGCTTGTGTATTATTCTGGATGTACTTAAATAGTTAGGCACATTAAATTTTAGTTCACAGAGAAAAAGTATTTTTTGGCCAAAAATCCTTTAAGGCATAAGACTTACAATTTTTGTCATTTTCGGCCAAAAAATGGATTTTGTTCAAAATTTCAGTATAGGTACTCCTGAATGTGCTGCTTAAGGATCTGTTAACCAAAATTTGATATATTGATTATAACTTGTTCAAATGGCTTTTAGAAAATGTTCAAATGATTTTTTAGAATATTTTAATTACTCTTGCAATGCTAATTACTCGCCACTTATGGGTTTTCGAGGTCATTTCTTGGTGCTTGTGTATTATTCTGGATGTACTTAAATAGTTAGGCACATTAAATTTTAGTTCAGAGAGAAAAAGTATTTTGGGCCAAAAATCCTTTAAGGCATTAGACTTACAATTTTTGTCATTTTCGGCCAAAAAATGGATTTTGTTCAAAATTTCAGTATAGGTACTCCTGAATGTGCTGCTTAAGGATCTGTTAACCAAAATTTGATATCTTGATTATAACTTGTTCAAATGGCTTTTAGAAAATGTTAATTATTTTTGCATTGCTAATTGCTCGCCATTTTGGGTTTTCAAGGTCATTTCTTGGTGCTTGTGTATTATTCTGGGTGTATTTAAGAAGGTAGGCACATTAAATTTTAGTTCTGAGAGAAAAAGTATTTTAGGCCAAAAATTCTGTAAGGGGTAAGCCTTACAATTTTTGGCATTTCGTCCAAAAATAGATTTTGATCAAAATCGCAGTATAGGTACTCCTGAACATGCTGATTAAGGATCTGTTAACCAGATATTGATATATGGATTATTGCTTGTTCAAATGATTTTTAGAATATTTAAATTACTTTTGCAATCCTAATTACTCGCCAATTATTGGTTTTCAAGGTCATTTCTTGGTGCTTGTGTATTATTCTGCATGTACTTAAATAGTTAGGCACATTAAATTTTAGTTGAGAGAGAAAAAGTATTTTTTGGCCAAAAATCCTTTAAGGCATAAGACTTACAATTTTTGTCATTTTCGGGCCAAAAAATGGATTTTGTTCAAAATTTCAGTATAGGTACTCCTGAATGTGCTGCTTAAGGATCTGTTAACCAACATTTGATATCTTGATTATAAATTGTTCAAATGGCTTTTAGAAAATGTTCAAATGATTTTTAGAATATTTTAATTACGTTTGCAATGCTAATTACTCGCCACTTATGGGTTTTCGAGGTCATTTCTTGGTGCTTGTGTATTATTCTGGATGTACTTAAATAGTTAGGCACATTAAATTTTAGTTCAGAGAGAAAACGTATTTTTGGCCAAAAATCCTTTAAGGCTTTAGACTTACAATTTTTGTCATTTTCGGCCAAAAAATGGATTTTGTTCAAAATTTCAGTATATGTACTCCTGAATGTGCTGCTTAAAGATCTGTTAACCAAAATTTGATATCTTGATTATAACTTGTTCAAATGGCTTTTAGAAAATGTTCAAATTATTTTTAGAATATTTTAATTACTTTTGCAATGCTAATTACTCGCCACTTATGGGTTTTCGAGGTCATTTCTTGGTGCTTGTGTATTATTCTGGATGTACTTAAATAGTTAGGCACATTAAATTTTAGTTCAGAGAAAAAAGTATTTTTGGCCAAAAATCCTTTAAGGCTTTAGACTTACAATTTTTGTCATTTCGGCCAAAATATGGATTTTGTTCAAAATTTCAGTATAGGTACTCCTGAATGTGCTGCTTAAGGATCTGTTAACCAAAATTTGATATCTTGATTATAACTTGTTCAAATGGCTTTTAGAAAATATTCAAATGATTTTTTAGAATATTTTAATTACCTTTGCAATGCTAATTACTCGCCACTTATGGGTTTTCGAGGTCATTTCTTGGTGCTTGTGTATTATTCTGCATGTACTTAAATAATTAGGCACATTAAATTTTAGTTCAGAGAGAAAACGTATTTTTGGCCAAAAATCCTGTAAGGGGTAAGCCTTACAATTTTTGGCATTTCGTCCAAAAATAGATTTTGATCAAAATCGCAGTGTCGGTACTCCTGAATGTGCTGCTTAAGGATCTGGTAACCAAAATTTGATATCTTGATTATAACTTGTTCAAATGGCTTTTAGAAAATGTTCAAATGATTTTCAGAATATTTTAATTACTTTTGCAATGCTAATTACTCGCCATTTATGGGTTTTCGAGGTCATTTCTTGGTGCTTGTGTATTATTCTGCATGTACTTAAATAGTTAGGCACATTAAATTTTAGTTCAGAGAGAAAACGTATTTTTGGCCAAAAATCCTGTAAGGCATAAGACTTACAATTTTTGTCATTTTCGGCCAAAAAATGGATTTTGTTCAAAATTTCAGTATAGGTACTCCTGAATGTGCTGCTTAAGGATCTGTTAACCAAAATTTGATATATTTATTATAACTTGTTCAAATGGCTTTTAGAAAATGTTCAAATGATTTTAAGAGTATTTTAATTACTTTTGCAATGCTAATTACTCACCACTTATGGGTTTTCGAGGTCATTTCTTGGTGCTTGTGTATTATTCTGGATGTACTTAAATAGTTAGGCACATTAAATTTTAGTTCAGAGAGAAAAAGTATTTTTTGGCCAAAAATCCTTTAAGGCATAAGACTTACAATTTTTGTCATTTTCGGCCAAAAAATGGATTTTGTTCAAAATTTCAGTATAGGTACTCCTGAATGTGCTGCTTAAGGATCTGTTAACCAAAATTTGATGATATCTTGATTATAACTTGTTCAAATGGCACCAAGAAAATGTTCAAATGATTTTAGAATATTTAATGCACTGCAATGATAATTACTCGCCACTTATGGGTTTTCGAGGTCATTTCTTGGTGCTTGTGTATTATTCTGCATGTACTTTAATAGTTAGGCACATTAAATTTTAGTTCAGAGAGAAAAAGTATTTTTGGCCAAAAATCCTTTAAGGCATAAGACTTACAATTTTTCTCATTTTCGGCCAAAAAATGGATTTTGTTCAAAATTTCAGTATATGTACTCCTGAAAGTGCTGTTTGAGGATCTGTTAACCAAAATTTGATATCTTAATTATAACTTGTTCAAAAGGCTTTTAGAAAATGTTCAAATGATTTATAGAATATTCTAATTACTTTTGCAAAGCTAATTACTCGCCACTTATGGGTTTTCGAGGTCATTTCTTGGTGCTTGTGTATTATTCTGCATGTACTTAAATAGTTAGGCACATTAAATTTTAGTTCAGAGAGAAAAAGTATTTTTGGCCAAAAATCCTTTAAGGCATAAGACTTACAATTTTTGACATTTTCGGCCAAAATATGGATTTTGTTCAAAATTTCAGTATAGGTACTCCTGAATGTGCTGCTTAAGGATCTGTTAACCAAAATTTGATATCTTGATTATAACTTGTTCAAATGGCTTTTAGAAAATGTTCAAATGATTTTCAGAATATTTTAATTACTTTTGCTATGCTAATTACTCGCCACTTATGGGTTTTCGAGGTCATTTCTTGGTGCTTGTGTATTATTCTGGATGTACTTAAATAGTTAGGCACACTAAATTTTAGTTCAGAGAGAAAAAGTATTTTGGGCCAAAAATCCTTTTAGGCTTTAGACTTACAATTTTTGTCATTTTCGCCCAAAAATGGATTTTGTTCAAAATTTCAGTATAGGTACTCCTGAATGTGCTGCTTAAGGATCTGTTAACCAAAATTTGATATCTTGATAATAACTTGTTCAAAAGGCTTTTAGAAAATGTTCAAATGATTTTTAGAATCTTTTAATTACTTTTGCAATGCTAATTACTCCCCACTTATGGGTTTTCGAGGTCATTTCTTGGTGCTTGTGTATTATTCTGCATGTGCTTAAATAGTTAGGCACATAAAATTTTAGTTCAGAGAGAAAAAGTATTTTTGGCCAAAAAAGACTTACAATTTTTGTCAGTTTCGGCCAAAAATGGATTTTGTTCAAAATTTCAGTGTAGGTACTCGTGAATGTGCTGCTTAAGGATCTGTTAACCAAAATTTGATATCTTGATTATAACGTGTTCAAATGGCTTTTAGAAAAATGTTCAAATGATTTTTAGAATATTTTAATTACTTCTGCAATGCTAATTACTCGCCACTTATGGGTTTTCGAGGTCATTTCTTGGTGCTTGTGTATTATTCTGGATGTACTTAAATAGTTAGGCACATTAAATTTTAGTTCAGAGAGAAAAAGTATTTTTGGCCAAAAATCCTTTGACTTAAAATTTTTGTCATTTTCTGCCAAAAAATGGATTTTGTTCAAAATTACAGTATAGGTACTCCTGAATGTGCTGCTTAAGGATCTGTTAACCAAAATTTGATATCTTGATTATAACTTGTTCAAATGGCTTTTAAAAAATGTTCAAATGATTTTTAGAATATTTTAATTACTTTTGCAATGCTAATTACTCGCTACTTATGGGTTTTCGAGGTCATTTCTTGGTGCTTGTGTATTATTCTGCATGTACTTAAATAGTTAGGCACATTAAATTTTAGTTCAGAGAGAAAAAGTATTTTTGGCCAAAAATCCTTTAAGGCAATAGACTTACAATTTTTGTCATTTTCAGCCAAAAAATGGATTTTGTTCAAAATTTCAGTATAGGTACTCCTGAATGTGCTGCTTAAGGATCTGTTAACCAAAATTTGATATCTTGATTATAACTTGTCCAAATGGCTTTTAGAAAATGTTCAAATGATTTTTAGAATA
>NW_024736806.1:0-5000 GCF_018991925.1 Homarus americanus
GCAAGAACGTCGCTTGTGAAGCCATGCTGGGAATCATTGATCAATCGGTGCTTCTCCAGAGTGATTTCAAATAAAGTTACAATAGTGCCTTCCAGTAATTTGCCTACTATTGATATTGACTGATTGGGCGGTAGTTAGAGGATAGTAATCTATCCCCTTCTTGAAAATCAGTATACATTTGCTATCCTCCCAGAGATTCTAATTACTACACCTGTTTTAAGGACATGTTAAGCTTAACTTTGCTAAGGGCATACTAAGCTCTTCCTTACATTCCTTTAATACTCTGGCAAATATCTCATCGGGACAGGTGACTTATTAGGCTTTGGTTGTCTATTTGCTTACTAACATCGTTACTAGTCACTACTATCTCTTAATTTGTTTCTTCACTATCTCTGAATAGAGTCGGTGCATCGGGTATCATGTTTAGATTTTCAGTAGTGAAAACTGTGTGAAAAAATATTTATTCAAATTATTGCTCACATTTCTCCGTCGTTATCCAGTGAGCTGCTTGAGTCTGACAATATTAGTCCAATCTTTTCTGTGTTTTAGTTTGATACATTTTAGTACAGAATCCTTTGAAGTTTGTCTTTCGCCTCCCTTGCTATCTTCGCCATTATTCCTCTTTGCTTTCCTTATCTCGGTTTAACTCTACCGCCAATACCCGAGGCTGGATAGATTCATGGATGATAGAGAGTGGTAGTAACTCTCGACAGGAGCTGCCATGCACAGGCCAACCGGCCTATTGCAGACTCCTTATGTTCTTATGTTCTTATGTTCTTATGATATTACCATGATCACTGTCTATATGCGGCATCAGTTCTTTGGTATGGAAGCTTTGGTCTTAAGGGAGGAGTAATGATTGTTTATCAGACCATAGCTTACAGCCCAGAGAAGAACAACACATATAACAGTAAGTAGATGAGCAGGTGTACACCCTTGTAGTTGACACACCCTACAGTGACAGTAAGACCTGACGCAGGAGAGGTCACGACACAGAGTACCCAAGTTAACCCGGCGTTATGACCGTGTTAAAGAAACTACACCTGACCAAGACCACCCGGGTGGTAATACTTAGGAAGCATTACCAACCGGTGTTCCATGATAAGCGAAATGACCGTGCACCTGATCAAACACAGCTGTCCAGACCTACCCAGATTAGTGTTAATTGGGAGAGGTCATCTGCCGGCTTGTGACCTCCAATATAAGGAGCCTGCAGCTCCTTCCAGAAGGCAACACTATTATAAAAGGGAGGGGGCCAACAGCTCCTTCCAGAGACAGACGGGAACAGACAGGAAGAGACAGAACCCAGAAGAAGAGAGGAGTCACGCTCGTCACTAGTCTAGGTCGGGGGGAGACTTCCCCTTCCATCAGCTAGCAGAGTCTCCCACAGGAGATCCAGCATTCTCTTCAGCAGCATCTGCAGACATTTTCCAGCCGCTGGGCCTTCCTCATGTCACCTGTGAGTCATTGTCAGAGCGATCCGTGGGGTGAGTGTCGTATGGTGGGAAGTGTATCCATTTCATGTTTGCATCCGAGAGTCATTGTCTAGTAACGTCAATATGTATATATATATATATATATATATATATATATATATATATATATATATATATATATATATATATATATATATATATATATATATATATATATATATATATATATATATATTAATGTGTCCATGCCAGTGAGTTAACTAATAAATACCTGTACTTAGAATTGGTGTATAGAAAATTTCAAAATTTTATACCAAGTTAAATAACTAATAGGCCACGCTACCAAACCTTCTTAATCCTATTATAATAACTCTTAATGTATCTTCATTACACAATAAACAACAGCAACAAACAGGGTGACACATGATCAACAACGATGATAATAACAAGAACAACAATAACAACAACAGGGGGTGACACATAACACTCACAGCAATAATAACAACAACAACAACAGAGGGGACACATAACACCACAGCAATAATAACAACAACAACAACAGAGGGTGACACATAACACTCTCACAACAACAACAACAACAACAGAGGGTGACACATAACACTACAGCAATAATAACAACAACAAAACAGAGGGTGACACATAACACTCACAGCAATAATAACAACAACAACAACAGAGGGTGACATACATAACACTCACAGCAAATAAACAACAACAACAGAGGGTGACACATAACACTCACAGCAATAATAACAACAACAACAACAGAGGGTGACACATAACACTCACAGCAATAATAACAACAACAACAACAGAGGATGACACATAACACTCACAGCAATAATAACAACAACAACAACAGAGGGTGACACATAACACTCACAGCAATAATAACAACAACAACAACAGAGGGTGACACATAACACTCACAGCAATAATAACAACAACAACAACAGAGGGTGACACATAACACTCACAGCAATAATAACAACAACAACAACAGGGGTGACACATAACATCACAGCAATAATAACAACAAAAACAACAGAGGGTGACACATAACACTCACAGCAATAATAACAACAACAACAACAGAGGGTGACACATAACACTCACAACAACAACAACAACAACAGAGGTGTGACATAACACTCACAGCAATAATAACAACAACAACAACAGAGGGTGACACATAACACTCACAGCAATAATAACAACAACAACAACAGAGGGTACACATAACACTCACAACAACAACAACAAAAACAGAGAGGTGACACATACACTCACAGCAATAATAACAACAACAAAAACAGAGGGTGACACATAACACTCACAACAACAACAACAACAACAGAGGGTGACACATAACACCCACAGCAATAATAACAACAACAACAACAGAGGGTGACACATAACACTCACAGCAATAACAACAACAACAACAACAGAGGGTGACATAACACTCACAACAAAACAACAACAACAGAGGGTGACACATAACACTCACAGCAATAATAACAACAACAACAACAGAGGGTGACACATAACACTCCAGCAATAATAACAACAACAACAACAGAGGGTGACACATAACACTCACAACAACAACAACAACAACAGAGGGTGACACATAACACTCACAGCAATAATAACAACAACAACAACAGGTGACACATAACACTCACAAAAAAAACAACAACAACAGAGGGTGACACATAACACCTACAGCAATAATAACAACAACAACAACAGAGGTGACACATAACACTCACAGCAATAATAACAACAACAACAAACAGGGGTGACACATAACACTCACAGCACAATAACAACAACAACAACAGAGGGTGACACATAACACTCACAGCAATAATAACAACAACAAAAACAGAGGGTGACACATAACACTCACAGCAAAATAACAACAACAACAACAGAGGGTGACAACATAACACACAAACAACAACACAAAACAACAGAGGGTGACACATAACACTCACAGCAATACAACAACAACAACAACAGAGGGTGACACATAACACTCACAGCAATACAATAACAACAACAACAGAGGGTGACACATGACACTCACAACAAAACAACAACAAACAAGAGGGTGACACATAACACTCACAGCAATAATAACAACAACAACAACAGAGGGTGACACATGACATCACAACAACAACAACAACAGGTGACACATGACACTCACAACAAAACAACAACAACAGAGGGTGACATGACACTCACAACAAAAACAACAACAGGGTGACACATGACACTCACAACAACAACAGAGGGTGACACATGACACTCACAACAAACAACAACAACAGAGGTGACACATGACACTCACAAAAAAAAACAAACAACAGGTGACACATGACACTACAACAAAAACAACAACAACAGAGGGTGACACATGACACTCACAAAAATAACAACAACAGAGGGTGACACATACCTACAGCAAACAACAACAACAACAGGGTGACACATGACACTCACAACAAAACAACAACAACAGAGGGTGACACATGACACTCAAAACAAAAACAACAACAGGGGTGACACATGACACCTACAACAAAACAACAACAACAGAGGGTGACACATGACACTCTAAAAAAACAAACAACAACAGAGGGACACATGACACCTCACAACAAACAACAACAACAGGGTGACATGACACTCACAACAAAAACAAAAAACAACAGAGGGTGACACATGAGACACTACAAAAAAAACAACAAAAGGGTGACATGACACTTCACAACAAAACAACAACAACAGAGGGTGACACATGACACTACAACAAACAACAACAACAGAGGGTGACACATGACACTCTCAACAATAAACAGAGGGTGACACATGACACTCACAAAACAACAACAGAGGGTGACACATGACACTTCACAACAACAAAAAAACAGAGGGTGACACATGACACTTCACAACAATAACAACAACAGAGGGTACCATGACACTACAAATAACAACAACAACAGAGGGTGACACATGACACTCACAATAAAAACAGAGGTGACACATGACACTCACAACAACAACAGAGGGTGACACATGACACTCTCACAACAACAACAGAGGGTGACACATGACACTCACAACAACAACAGAGGGTGACACATGACACCTCACAAACAACAACAGAGGGTGACACATGACACTCACAACAAAACAATAACAAATAAAAGAGGTGACCATGACACTCACAACAACAACAACAGAGGGTGACACATGACACTCACACAATAACAACAGAGGGTGACACATGACACTACAACAACAACACAGAGGGTGACACATGACACTCACAACAACAACAGAGGTGACATATGACACTCTCACACAACAAAAACAATAACAACAACAGAGGGTGACACATGACACTCACAACAAAAAACAACAACAACAGAGGGTGACACACTACAAAACAACAAACAGGGGGACACATGACACTCACAACAAAAACAACAACAAACAGGGTGACACATGACACCACAACAAAAC
>NW_024736806.1:15000-38736 GCF_018991925.1 Homarus americanus
AAGATTGACAATGTGGCAGACTGGGGCCCTAGATGATCTCCTATGTGAAGCAAGAACACTGCAGGAGAGACTAAAATTTACGGGTGACGGAAAGCAAAACACCGATGACGTGGCAAGAAAATTTGGAAACAAAATGCGTGTGGGAAAAGTGTCTCTCGCGGTAAGATCTCTCACAGAGGAATCCTCCGGTGGAGTGATGCCAATAAACAGAGACATTAAAACTATTGAAAGAGAAACATCCCCCTGCAAGCGAAGATGAAGGCATCAGGTTCCAGGGTGACTATATCCCACCAAATGCTGTCCTGTTCGAGAAAATAACAGGAGAGATGGTGTAAAAAAAGGCACTGAAGACTCGAGGAGGAGCCGGCCCTTCAGGTCTGGATGCAAACGGTTGGAGAGTCATCCTCAGCACAAACAAGTTTGGCCCTGTAGCAAGCGATCTCTGCACTGCCATTGCCGCCCTTGCAAGAAAGCTTGCATCCTCTTGCTGCCATCACCTCCAGGCCCTGACGGCCTGCCGCCTTATTCCTCCGGAAAAGAAACCAGGATGTAGACCTATAGGGGTGGGGGAAGTGCTGAGGCGGATCATTGGAAAGTGCATAATGGAGGTGGTAAAGGATGATGTCAGGGCAGCAGCAGGGAACCTACAAGTGTATGCTGGCCACCAGGCTGGTGGGGAGGCGGCCATTCACGCCATGAGATTGATATTTGAGCAGCGTGATTGTGAGGCCGTTCTCCTGGTGGATGCTTCAAACGCATTCAACATACTTAACCGCAAGGCTGCACTGCACAACATCAAGATCAAGTGTCCTAGCTTAGCGATGTATGTTGAAAATTCGTATAGGAATCCTTCAGACCTCTACATAGTAAATAACAAGGCACTACGAGGTGATTCCATCCTACAGTCGACCGAGGGAACAACACAGGGGGACCCCGTTGCAATGGCAATGTATGCAATTGGCCTATCAGTGCTCCAACAAGAAATAAAATTTGAAACAACTGGGGACAAACAAGTGGCATATGCTGATGACCTTACAGGAGCAGGAAAAGTGGAGTGCATCAAAAAGTGGTGGGACTTGGTAACATCGCGAGGTCCACAAATAGGGTACCACCCAAACGCCAGCAAGTCCTTCCTCATCGTGAAGCCAGAACATTATGAACGGGCATTGGAGGTTTTTGGCGGAAGTGAGGTCAAAATAACTAAGGACGGCAAAAGACATCTAGGCGCAGTAATTGGCACTACGGACTTCAAGACCGAGTACGTACCGGGAAAGGTGAATGAGTGGGTTAGCGAAATCCAAGCTCTGTCTGAGATAGCTAACACAGAGCCAAATGCGGCCTTTGCAGCATTCACCCATGGAGTCAAGCATCGCTGGAACTACCTGATGCGTACCATCCCTGAGATCGGACCCCTCCTCCACCCTCTGGAAGAAGCTATCAGTGTCAAGTTCATTCCCAAACTAGTGAAACACCCTGACTTAACCCCAGCAGAAAGAACACTTATTGCACTTCCACCAAGACTGGGAGGGATGGAACTAACTAATCCAGAGGAGAGTGCTGACACTGAACATCAAAATTCACTTAAGCTCACGGCAGCCCTCACTGACCACATAATAGCCCAGAATGCAACAGGGGAAGTGGACACCAGCGAAGTAAATAAGATCCGTAGGTCCATTACAACAGATCGGCAGCACTGCCAAAATGAACATGTTGCAGCAACTATTGCTGCAGCTTCCAGAAAATTTGACAAAAAAAGTAGCTATAGCGCAGGAGGTGGGCGCCTCGAACTGGTTAACTATGTTACCGATAAGGGCAAATGGTTTCAGCCTTAACAAACAAGAATTTACAGATGCCATTGCTCTAAGGTACGGTTGGCCAGTAGATGGTTTGCCCTCCCAATGCGTGTGTGGCTCTTCCTATGATGGCGATCACGCCATGGTCTGCAAGAAGGGGGGCTTCATATGCATGAGGCATGACGAGGTAAGGGATCTCACAGCAAATATGTTGAAGGAAATCTGCCGGGACGTCATGGTAGAACCGACCCTCCTTCCATTGGATGGCGAGATCTTCCAACACAGGACTTCAAACACATCTAACGAAGCCCGTATGGACGTCAGTGCTCGAGGATTCTGAACGCGGGGACAGTGAGCTTTCTTCGACATCAGGATTTTTGATCCCATGGCCGCTTGTCACCGTAACCTAGCTCTCGATGCTGCACATAGGAGGAATGAGAACGACAAGAGAAGGGCATATGGGGAGAGAATTCAAAACGTTGATCAAGCCAGCTTCACTCCTCTAGTGTTCACAACCTCTGGTGGGATGGGCCCAAGTGCAAGATGTTTCTACGCCAGACTCGCGGAGTTGATCTCCGAACAGAAGCAGCAGCCCAGAAGTTATGTTACAGCCTGGATGAGATGTCGACTGTCCTTCTCTCTCCTTCAGTCGGCTTTGCTCTGCCTCAGGGGAACGAGAGCTTCTGCCCCTTCTCCGACAACTGCTGCAGATATTGACTATGAGGCTACAGTCACTGAATGCCGCATAGATCTGCGGCACAACTAATTTAACACAGATAGGATAGCTTCTTATGTATTAGGATATTTAATATTAAGGTAAATAAATGGTGGCGAAGGTGTGGCTATTAGGGGAGGCTGGAGGCCACGTTTCTATAAAAAAAAAAAAAGTAGTAGTAGTAGTAGTAGTAGTAGTAGTAGTAGTAGTAGTAGTAGTAGTAGTAGTTGTTGTCGTTGTTGTAGTAAAGGATGATGTCAGGGCAGCAGCAGGGAACCTGCAAGTTTGTGCTGGCCACCAGGCTGGAGGGGAAGCTGCCATTCACGCCATGAGAACGATATTTGAGTAGTGCGATTGTGAGGCCGTTCTCCTGGTGGACGCTTCAAACGCATTCAACATACTTAACCGCAAGGCCGCACTACACAACATCAAGATCAAATGTCCAAGCTTTGCAATGTATGTTGAAAACTCCTATAGGAATCCATCAGACCTTTATATAGTAAACAACAAGGCTCTAGGAGGTGATACCATCATACAGTCAACCGAGGGAACAACGCAGGGGGACCCTGTTGTAATGGTAATCTACGCAATAGGCCTATCCGTGCTCCAACACACAATAAAATTTGAAACAACTGGGGTCAAACAAGTGGCGTACGCTGATGACCTTACAGGAGCAGGAAAAATGAAGGACATCAAAAAGTGGTGGGACCTGGTAACATCACGAGGCCCACAAATAGGGTACCACCCAAACGCCAGCAAGTCCTTCCTCATTGTGAAGCCAGAACATTATGAACGGGCAATGGAAGTGTTAGGTGGAAGTGATGTCAAAATACAAAAGGATGACCAAAGACACCTAGGCGCAGTAATCGGCACGATGGACTTCAAGACCGAGTACGTAGCGGGAAAGGTGAATGAGTGGGTTAGGGAAATCCAAGCTCTGTCTGAGATTGCTAACACAGAGCCACATGCGGCTTTTGCTGCATTCACCCATGGAGTCAAGCATTGCTGGAACGACCTGATGCGCACTGTCCCTGATATTGGACCCCTCCTCCACCCTGTGGAAGAAGCTATCAGCGTCAATTTCATTCCCAAACTAGTGAAACACCCTCACTTAACCCCAGCAGAAAGATCACTCCTTGCACTACCACCGAGACTGGGAGGGATGGGACTGACCAATCCAGAGGAGATTGCTGCCACCGAACATCAAAACTCAGTTAAGCTCACGGCAGCCCTCACTGACCACATAATGGCCCAGAACATAACAAAGGTAGGTGGATACCACTGAATTAAACAAGATTCGAAGATCCATTACGACAACGACAGCACGGCCAAAGTGATAAGTTGCAGCAACTGTTGCTGCAAGTACTAGAGAATTTGAAAAAAAAAGTAACTATAGCACAGGAGGTGGGCGCCTCGAACTGGTTAGCTACGTTACCGATAAAGACAAATGGTTTCAGTCTCAATAAATAAGAATTTACAGATGCCAATGCTCTAAAGTATGGTAGGCCAAGAGAAGGTTTGCCCTTCAAATGCGTGTGTAGCTCTTCCTATGACGTCGATCACGCCTTGGTGTGCAAGAAAGAGGGCTTCATATGCATGAGGCATGACGAAGTAAGGGGCCTCACAGCAAATATGTTGAAGGAAATCTGCCAGGATGTCATGGTAGAACCGACCCTCCTTCCTCTGGATGGTGAGATCTTCCAACATAGGACTTCAAACACATCTAATGAAGCCCGTGTTGACGTCAGTGCTCGAGGATTCTGGACGCGGGAACAGCGAACTTTCTTCGACATCAGGATTTTTTATCCTATGGCCGCATATCACCGTAACCTAACTCTCGATGCTGCACACAGGAGGAACGAGAACGAGAAGATAAGGGCATATGGGGAGAGAATTCAGAATGTTGATCAAGGCAGCTTCACTCCTCTAGTGTTCACAACCTCTGGTGGGATGGGACCAAGTGCAAGATGTTTCTACGCCAGACTCGCAGAGGTGATCTCGGAACAGAAGCAGCAGCCCAGAAGTTATGTTACAGCCTGGATGAGATGTCAACTGTCCTTCTCTCTCCTTCGGTCGGCTTTGCTCTGCCTCAGGGGAACGAGAGCTTCTGCCCCAATGCCAAAAACAGTTGCAGATATTGACTATGAGGCAAGAGTCACTGAATGCCGCATAGTTCTGCGGCTCAACTAATTCAACACAGATAGGATAGCTACTTATGTATTAGGATATTTAATATTAAGGTAATAAAATGGCGGCGAAGGTGTGGCTATTGGGGGAGGCTGGAGGCCTAAAAAAAAAAAGTAGTAGTAGTAGTAGTAGTAGTAGTAGTTGTACAATGTACACACATACACAACAGTGGTCCAACTCCGTCTAACTACTGTACAGTAAACAGCGGCCACCTAATTGTACTGCACCATCCCTCCCTCTACCTGTCCTTACCCCTCCTCCTACCTCCCCCTCCCTCACTTCCTCTTCCTTTATGACGCTGATTCCTGCCCTCATTAACACAGAGGGAGGAGGAAGAGGGAGGGGTGAGGTAAAGAAGGAGGGGGTGAGGTAAAGAAAGGGGGAGTGAGGTAAAGAAAGGGGGAGTGAGGTAAAGAAAGGGGGAGTGAGGTAAAGAAGGAAGTTGTAAGGTAAAGAAGGGAGGTGAGGTAAAGAAAGGGGAGTGAGGTAAAGAAAGGGGAGGGAGGTAAGAAAGGGGGAGTGAGGTAAAGAAGGAAGAGGGAGTTGTGGTTAAAGAAGGAGGAGTGAGGTAAAGAAAGGGGAGTGAGGTAAAGAAAGGGGAGGAGGTGTAAGGTAAAGAAGGAGGGGGGGAGGAAGAAAGGGGGAGGGAGGTAAAGAAAGGGGGAGGAGGTAAAGAAAGGGGAGGAGGTAAAGAAGGAAGAGGGAGTAGGGTAAAGAAGGAGGAGGAGGTAAAGAAAGGGAGGAGGGTAAAGAAAGGGGGGAGGAGGTAAGAAAGGGGAGGGAGGTAAAGAAGGAAGAGGAGTTAGGTAAAAGAAGGAGGGGGTGGAGGTAAAGAAAGGGGGAGGAGGTAAAGAAAGGGGGGTGAGGTAAAGAAAGGGGGAGGAGGTAAAGAAGGAAGTTAGGTAAAGAAGGAGGGGTGTGAGGTAAAGAAAGGGGGAGGAGGTAAAGAAAGGGGAGGAGGTAAAGAAAGGGGGGAGGAGGTAAAGAAAGGGGAGGAGGTAGAAAGGGAGGTAAAGAAGAGAAGTTGTAAGGTAAAGAAGGGGGAGGGAGGTAAAGAAAGGGGGAGTGAGGTAAAGAAAGGGGGAGGAGGTAAAGAAAGGGGGAGGGAGGTAAAGAAAGGGGGGAGGAGGTAAAGAAAGGGGAGTGGGAGGTAAAGAAAGGGGGATTGAGGTAAAGAAAGGGGGAGGAGGAAAAGAAAGGGGAGTGAATGGGTGATGTAAAAGGGCGTCACTAAAGAGGACGGGGACACTTTGGAAGGGAAGACACACTTAGAATGGGAAAGACTGAACTGATCTAGGGAGACGATGGTGAGGAGGGAGGTACCACTTAAGGGGGGAGGAGGTACCACTTAAGTGAGGGGAGGAGGTACCACTTAAGTGAGGAGGAGGCACCACTTAAGTGAGGAGGAGGCACCACTTAAGTGAGGAGGAGGCACCACTTGAAGAGGAGGAGGTACCACTTAAGTGAGGAGGAGGCACCACTAAGTGAGGAGGGAGGTACCACTTAAGTGAGGAGGAGGCACCACTTAAGTGAGGAGGAGGTACCACTTACGTGAGGAGAGGCACCACTTACGTGAGGGAGGAGGCACCACTTACGTGAGGAGGAGGCACCACTTACGTGAGGAGGAGGTACCACTTAAGTGAGGAGGAGGTACCACTTAAGTGAGGAGGAGGTACCACTACGTGAGGAGGAGGTACTACTTACGTGAGGAGGGAGGTGGTGGGGGAGGAGGGAGGGGGTGTGGTGGGGAGGAGGGAGGGGGGGGGGTGTGGGTGGGGAGGAGGGTGGGGGGTGGGTGGGGGAGGGAGGGTGGAGGGTGGTGGGGAGGAGGGGAGAGGGTGTGGTGGGGGAGGAGGGAGAGGGGTGGTGGTGGGAGGAGGGAGGAGGTTGTGGTGGGGGAGGAGGGTGGGGTGTGGTGGGGGGGAGGATGGAGGTGGGTGGGGGGGGAGGAGGGGTGGGGGGTGTGGTGGGGAGGGAGGGGTGGGGGTGTGGGGGGAGGGATGGGAGGTGGGTGTGGTGGGGGAGGGAGGGGTGGGGGGTGGGGGAGGAGGGTGGGGTGTGGTGGGGAGGGATGGGAGGTGTGGTGGGGGAGGGAGGGTGGGGGGGGTGGGGAGGAGGGTGGGGGGTGTGGTGGGGAGGAGGGTGGGGGTGTGGGTGGGGGGAGGATGGAGGTGGGTGTGGTGGGGAGGAGGGTGGGGGGGGGGTGGGTGGGGAGGAGGGTGGGGGTGTGTGGTGGGGAGGAGGGTGGGGGTGTGATGGGGAGGAAGGAGGGGATAACAGCTAAGTGTTAGCACTCCATAATCATCCTATGAGCGGTGTTGTCCTCATGGAGTCTCCTATGAGCAGGCAACACAATAGTATGACACTAGAGGCCTGGTATTGTGTGTTACCTGGTGCCTCCTAGTACCTCCCTAGTAACTGGTAGTATGACACTAGAGGCCACCGGTATTGACATGTTACCTGGTGCCTCCTGAAATGCCGTGGCACAATAGTATGACACTAGGGCCACCAGTATTGTGTGTTTACCTGGTGCCTCTAAGGTACCTCCGAGTAGCACAATAGTAGCAGTAGAGGCACCAGTATTGTGTATTGCCTGAACACTCCTAAGTACCTCCTAGTAGCACAATATTTTGACAGTAGGGGCCACCAGTATTGTGTGTTACCTGGTGCCTCCCTAGTGCCTCCTAGTAGCACAATAATGCAGCACTAGGGCCACCAGTGTTGTGTGTTACCTGGTGCCTCTAATTGCCTCCTAGTAACAATAGTATGACACCTAGAGGCACCAGTATTGTGTGTACTACCTGGTGCCTCCTAGTGCCCCCATGGCTGGCACAATAGTATGACACACTAGAGGCCACCAGTGTGTGTTGCCTGGTGCCCTCCTAATTGCCTCCTAGTAGCACAATGGTATGTTACTAGAATACCAGTGATTGTTAGTGCCTGGTGCCTCTAAGTGCCTCCGAGTAGCACAATAATTATGGTACTAGGGGCCACCAGTGTGTGTGTTACCTGGTGCCTCCTAGTACCTCCTAGTAGCACAATAGTATGACACTAGGGGAGGCCACCAGTATTAATGTGTTACCTGGTGCCCTCCTAGTGCCTCCTAGTAACAAATAGTATGACATAGGCCACCAGTATTGTGTGTGTTACAGATTGCCTCCTAGTACCTCAGTAGCCTGTCATTATGAGGCATAGGGCACCAGTGTGTGTGTTACCTGGTGCCTCCCTAGTACCTCCTAGTAGCACAATAATATGACACTAGAGGCCACCAGTGTGTGTTGCCTGGTGCCTCCTAGTACTTATAGTAGCACAATAGTGTGACACTAGAGGCCACCAATTGTGTGTTACACAAATTTCCTCTAGTACTATCCTAGTAGCACAATAGTATAGCTAAGGGCACAGTATTGTGTGTTACCTGGTGCCTCTAGTACACTCAAGTAACAATAATGTATGGCCTAGAAGCCACCAGTGTGTGTTACCTGGTGCTCCTAAATACCTCCTGGTAGCACAATAGTATGACACTGAGGCCACCAATGTGTGTGTTACTGGTGCCTCCTAGTGCCTCCTAGTAGCACAATAGTATGACACTAGAGGCCACCAGTATTGTGTGTTACCTGGTGCCTCCTAGTACCTCCTAGTTGCACAATAGTATGACACTAGAGGCCACCAGTATTGTGTGTTACCTGGTGCCTCCTAGTACCTCCTAGTAGCACAATAGTATGACACTAGAGGCCACCAGTATTGTGTGTTACCTGGTGCCTCCTAGTACCTCCGAGTAGCACAATAGTATGACACTAGAGGCCACCAGTATTGTGTGTTACCTGGTGCCTCCTAGTACCTCCTAGTAGCACAATAGTATGACACTAGAGGCCACCAGTATTGTGTGTTACCTGGTGCCTCCTAGTACCTCCTAGTAGCACAATTGTATGACACTAGAGGCCACCAGTATTGTGTGTTACCTGGTGCCTCCTAGTACCTCCTAGTAGCACAATAGTATGACACTAGAGGCCACCAGTATTGTGTGTTACCTGGTGCCTTAGTACTTCCCTAGTAGCAATAAATAGTATGACACTAGCCACTCAGCATTAAAGTTACCTGGTGCCTCCTAGTACTCTCCTAGTAGCACAATAGCATAACACTAGGAGGCCACCAGTATTGTGTGTTACCTGGTGCCTCCTAGTACCTCCTAGTAGCACAATAGTATGACAGTAGAGGCCACCAGTATTGTGTGTTACCTGGTGCCTCCTAGTACCTCATAGTAGCACAATAGTATGACAGTAGAGGCCACCAGTATTGTGTGTTACCTGGTGCCTCCTAGTACCTCATAGTAGCACAATAGTATGACACTAGAGGCCACCAGTATTGTGTGTTACCTGGTGCCTCCTAGTACCTCATAGTAGCACAATAGTATGACACTAGAGGCCACCAGTATTGTGTGTTACCTGGTGCCTCCTAGTACCTCCTAGTAGCACAATAGCACAATAGTATGACACTAGAGGCCACCAGTATTGTGTGTTACCTGATGCCTCCTAGTACCTCCTAGTAGCACAATAGTATGACAGTAGAGGCCACCAGTATTGTGTGTTACCTGGTGTCTCCTAGTACCTCCTAGTAGCACAATAGTATGACACTAGAGGTCACCAGTATTGTGTGTTACCTGATGCCTCCTAGTACCTCCTAGTAGCACAATAGTATGACACTAGAGGTCACCAGTATTGTGTGTTACCTGGTGCCTCCTAGTACCTCCTAGTAGCACAATAGTATGACACTATTGTGTGTTACCTGATGCCTCCTAGTACCTCCTAGTAGCACAATAGTATGACAGTAGAGGCCACCAGTATTGTGTGTTACCTGGTGCCTCCTAGTACCTCCTAGTAGCACAATAGTATGACAGTAGAGGCCACCAGTATTGTGTGTTACAGAGAATTTCCAGTACAGTGTTTGTTTACCTCTGAACATAAGAGATGACGTAGCTACTAGATGTGATGACGTGGCTACTAGATGTGATGACGTGGCTACTAGATGTGATGACGCAGCTACTAGAGGTGATGACGTGGCTACTAGATGTGATGACGTGGCTACTAGATGTGATGACGTGGCTACTAGATGTGATGACGTGGCTACTAGAGGTGATGACGTAGCTACTAGATGTGATGACATAGCTACTAGATGTGATGACGTAGCTACTAGATGTGATGACGTGGCTACTAGATGTGATGACGTGGCTACTAGATGTGATGACGTAACTACACAGTGTCCCTAAAAGGTTCTATCTTCACACAGTCGAGGACGTAGTGTTCAAGTGTGTGGCCACATGTCTGGCCACACACTTTACATTTAGTTTTGTTTACATCTGCTTGAGGAACATACTGCCAAAGGTACTTATATCCTAACCTTAATCTAGCGGTTACAACATCTTGTAATCTAGTGATCTTGTTACTTGCTCCATATACATGTTTCACTTGATACATCTCATCATGGTAACCTATGGATCGACTAGTGCCTGTTTGCACTTGTCTACTTGCGTCAAACTCATCAATAAGTTCTTTTCTAATTACAGTTTTAAGGGTTCTTTTTGACAGACCCAAATTGTATTCAACGGTGTCTTTGTTAGACGCGAGTTTGGCGAGGGCATCAACTCTGTCATGTTTTATGAGGCCTATGTGAGAGGGGATCCACAACAGTTTGACCTTGACACCCCGGTCAACAAGGCACGCATATTTGTGTCTGGCTTCAGAGACAAGAGCGTGACAACCTGAGTCGAGGGTGCCAAGGGCAAGTAGTGAAGATAGAGAGTCAGTGATGATGAGACTGCCAGTGACAGTAGTTTCAATGCATTTAATAGCTGTGAGTATGGCGACTAATTCAGTTTGTAGAGTGGATGCCCAGTTGTTAATTCTAACTCCTTTCTCAATTATATTACCGTCAGGTTGAGTCACAACAATAGCACTTCCAGCCCTCCCACAGGCGGTGTTTAGAGATCCATCAGTGTAGATGGTCTGTGTGATATTATCATCAGTCTGTAGAGTGTGTATGTGTTCAAGAGCTCTCAATTTGGCAGTGTGTTGGAGATAAATGCTTTGTATAATTAATTTTTTAGGCGGATACGTCGGTATTGTGATATCGAAGGGAACTGTCCGCCAGGGTGGCAGGAAGCGCTGTTGTGTCTCAACTTTGTACAGGTGGTCTAGTCCAAACATCTTCATATGTGTAGCTGTAGTTTGGATCCATTTAGTCCCATGGTTCATACATTCTAGTAATTTTAAGGAAACAAAGTTGTCAGGATCACCACGCAGAAGCCTCAGGGCTATCATTAGGTTGACTTCAATTATTCTATCTTTAACACTGGGTATACCTAGTTCTTTCCTCATATTAAGTACTTTAGTGCTCATGGGACATCCTAGGATAATTCTGAGGGCTTTATTTAGGGTAGGGTAGGATAAGCTAAGTTAGATTTGGTATATTTAGGTTAGGGTAGGTTGAGTTAGGTTAGGTCAGGCTAAGAGAGGTTAGGTTAGGTTAGGTCAGGTCAGGTTAGGTTAGGTTAGGTTAGATTAGGTTAGGTCAGGCCAGGCTAAGAGAGGTTAGGTTAGGTCAGGTTAGGTTAGGTCAGGTCAGGCTAAGAGAGGTTAGGTTAGGTTAGGTTAGGTCAGGTCAGGCTAAGAGAGGTTAGGTTAGGTCAGGTTAGGTTAGGTTAGGTCAGGCTAAGAGAGGTTAGGTTAGATCAGGCTAAGAGAGGTTAGGTTAGGTCAGGTCAGGCTAAGAGAGGTTAGGTTAGGTCAGGTTAGGTCAGGCTAAGAGAGGTTAGGTTAGGTCAGGTTAGGTTGAGTTAGGTTAGGTCAGGCTAAGAGAGGTTAGGTTAGGTTAGAGGAAGAAGATAAAATTAAGTATCAGCCGTCAGCCGTCAGCCGTCAGCAGTGCCGGAGAGGGGTGAAGAGGTTAGAGAGAAAGTCTGACATTCTATCAACACATTCTACACCCCCTGCTAGAGAACGTGAGGGGGGGGGGTGAACGATTTGCTTGCAAAAACACAACTCACGTTTACAGCGATGGTGGAGGTAGCGGCCCTGCTGGTTACGTGACAATCTGACATACACACATTCATACGTACAGACAAGTGGCGGATCCAGGGGAGGTCGGTGGTTCGGGGGTTCGAAAGGTTTGAGGTTCAGGAAGTTCGGGGGGTGTTCAGGGAGGATGGGGGAAGGGTCGGTGGTTCGGGGATTCAGTGGGTAGGGAGTTGTGGAAAAAAAATACGAAGGTGTAGCAGATAATGACGTCTGAGTCGGTACATCTCTTCACTTAACCTAATCTAACCTAACCTAATTTCATCTTTGACCTAACCTAACCTAACCTAACCTGACTTAATCTAACCTAACCTCACTTCTGACTTGACCTAACCTCACTTAACCTGACATAACCTAATTCAACATCACCTTTGACCTGACCTAACCTAACATCCCTTCACCATTGACCTGACCTGATCTAAACTAACCTCCCCTCAACACTGACCTGACCTGACCTAACCTTCACTCACTACTGACCTGACCTAACCTAACATCCCTTCACCATTGACCTGACCTGACCTAAACTAACCTCCCCTCAACACTGACCTGACCTAACCTAACTTTTGACCTGTTCTGACAAGTGATGATGCCTTTGTGCATATAAAGAAAAGTTTTCCTCACCTGTCTAGTATTGAGTTAGTAAAGTAAAATATATCATCTTTTAGTGTGAAGGAAATGTTGTGTTGAGGCCACCTAAGATATTGTCTCTTGATAACGCCACAACCCAGGAGGAGGAGGAGGAGGTGAATAAGGTGTGAAGGTCTATAAGCAAGTGAGGGAGTGGAGAAAGACCTGCCATTGTTGTTTAATTATGGTGTGTGTGTGTGTGAGGACCCAGGAAGCCTCACCGTTCATCTGGGATGTTTATCATTGGCGTCACACACACACACACACACACACACACACACAAACACATACATACACACACACAAGCTAAGAACTTTACCTCTAACACTGAGACACAAGATTTGGAAGAAAAAGTTGAAAATATGAAAAGTTTAGACGTGCTGCCGGACCCACGGAGAGACAGACTGACAAACTTATAAAAGGACGAACCTACGGACGACAACGGACGGTAAAATCCATTAAGACAACGCCAATGCGAGCGATGATAGTGTCAAGCGCTTTCATAAGCCCGACAATAACAGCCTGACGGAGTATGCAGTGGTGCCAACAACACGACGGTCACCAGCTGGGCTACTGAACTCACCCTGTAGAGGCAACAACCAGCCCACCGTGGCAACATCTAGCCCACCGTGGGAAAATATAGCCTACCGAGGGAACAGGTAGCCCACCGTGGGAACAGGTAGCCCACTGTGGGAACAAGTAGCCCACCGTGGGAACAGGTAACCCACCGTGGCAACATCTAGCCCACCGTGAGAAAATATAGCCCACCGTGGGAACAGGTAAGCCCACCGTGGCAACATCTAGCCCACCGTGGGAACAGGTAGCCCACCGTGGGAACAAGTAGCCCACCGTGGGAACAGGTAGCCTGTGGGAACAAGTAGCCCACCGTGGGGAACAGGTAGCCCACCGTGGCAACATCTAGCCCACCGTGGGAAAATATGGCTCACCGTGGACAGGTAGCCCACCGTGGCAACATCTAGCCCACCGTGGGAACAGGTAGCCCACCGTGGGAACAAGTAGCCCACCGTGGGAACAGGTAGCCCACTGTGGGAACAAGTAGCCCACCGTGGGAACAAGTAGCCCACCGTGGGAACAAGTAGCCCACTCATCTACTATCACCACCTATTCCGGATTTAACGAAGAATTAGCACCTAAGCTAAGCTAACCTAAGCTAAGGTAACCGAACCTAAAATAACCTGACCTAACCTAAGCTAACCTAACATTACTCCCCCAGGTAGCATTAAGGTGTATAATAATCAGGTGAAACGGGGGGAGGGGGGAGGGGGGAGGGGGAGCTAATCTTCAGGTAAACCAATTACCATAATTCTGTGTATATTAGTCCCCCCCCCCCTTACTACACACCTGACTGGTCGCTGCCATATAGCTAATAACGGGTAACAGATATACAGGTAACTAGTGTGTCAGTGGTCAGGTGTATCAGTGGTCAGGTGTATCAGTGGTCAGGTGTGTCAGTGGTCAGGTGTGTCAGTGGTCAGGTGTGTCAGTGGTCAGGTGTGTCAGTGGTCAGGTGTGTCAGTGGTCAAGGTGTGCCGAGTGGTCAGGTGTGTCAGTGGTCAGAGGTCAGGTGTGTCAGTGGTCAGGTGTGTCAGTGGTCAGGTGTGTCAGTGGTCAGGTGGGTCAGTGGTCAGGTGTGGTGACGACAGGTATTGATCACTGAGCTTTACTGAAATATTAATGCATTATACCTGGGGTCACTGCCCTCACGACCCACACCTGTCCTCCCCCACCCACACCTGTCCTCCCCACCCACACCTGTCCTCCCACCCACACCTGTCCTCCCACCCACTCCTGTCCTCTTAACCCACACCTGTCCTCCCCACCCACACCTGTCCTCCCCACCCACTCCTGTCCTCCCCACCCCTGTCCTTAACCCACCTGTCCTCCCCACCCACACCTGTCCTCTCAACCCACATCTGTCCTCCCCACCCACACCTGTCCTCCCAACCCAACCCCACCCACCCACCTGTCCTCCCAACCCACCCACCCACCTGTCCTCCCAACCCACCCCACACCTGTCCTAACCCACCCATCCACCTGTCCTCCCAAGCCCACCCACCCACCTGTCCCTCCCAACCCACCCACCCACCTGTCCTCCACCCACCTGTCCTCCCAACCCACCCATCCCTGTCTCCCAACCCACCTGTCCTCCCAACCCACCCACCCACCCACCCACTCACCCAGACACACACAAATAAAAAGTTAAAAAGCTATTATAATTAAACAAACTGACCTGACCTGTCTCTTCTGAGTTCAATAGACAGACAAACAGACAGACAGACAGACAGACAGACAGGTAGATAAAAACACACAATAAAAAGATCATTCCTATACGTCGACTAAACTGACCTGTGTGTGACGTGATGATGACTCGCCTCCAGTGATTCCTTCTACCTGATATATCAAAGTATACCAGAGGAAGGTCTTGTAACGGGGTATACGTCCGGGCAGTATACTGGAGGGTATAACTGGGGAGTATAGCTGCTGGTATATGACTCGCTAGTATATTCACCACAAGTTATATATATGTGTGTATGATGAGTTATCCAATGAGTATGTCAGGTATACTCAGTGAAAGAGATGCTTGGCTGCTACTCGTTGACGTCTACAATGGTTAGGTATATCGGTGTGGTGGTTAACCTGAGGCCAACACAACAACCAGTACACACATGAGACGTTGGTTTGGTTATCAAGACGCCGTGGGAATCTTTGGCTGGGTGGCGGGACGGGAGGTGATACTCCTTCCTGTTCTCAAGTGTTAGTGGAGTAGGGTGGGGAGGGGGGGCGCACACACCGTGTAGCAACTCCTCACAACAGCTGCTACAGGTGTCAATGTCAGCGTGATAAACTCCTTGTTAATTCACATCACACACTGGTTCTTTACACTGTGTGGTTCTTTACACTGTGTGGTTCTCTACACTGCGTGGTTCTCTACACTGCGTGGTTCTCTACACTGCGTGGTTCTCTACACTCGCCACACCAAGACTCAACCCCACTACTGCAGCCACAGGAGCCCACGCTCAGTATACCGTCGCTTCACTGAGTGACTCTCACACACACAATGACACCTACCGCCGCCCCACGCTGCTAGTGTCCGCCCCGCCCCGCCCCGCCCCGCCCCGGCGTGGTGGAGGCTGCCACCACTAGTTGGTGGTCGAGACGCCCCCCTCCCCCACACTGGCTGATCTGTAGCGTTACTAGGAGCTCTACAACAATATTAGGCGCTATGTAGCGAAGCTAGGAGATCTGTAGCGATGCTAGGAACTATGTAACGATACTGGGAGATCTGCAGTGATAGTTGGAGCTCTATAGCAATATTGGGAGCTTTGTAGCGATGCTGGCAGCTCTGGAGCGATATTTGGAGCTCTGTGCAGATACCAGGAGCTCTGCAGGTACACCAGGGGCTCTGTCACAACACTAGGGAAGGCTTATATCAACACAAGGATCTAAAGCCTGACTCGATGTTCCGTAGGAAGGAGCCAGAGCCACCTGCAGGAACCAGAGTGATGGTGCGGCGTGTCTGGTAGGGTGGCGACCAGCGTTACACTACTGTATACCTCCCTCCCACTGCCTCGCCTGCTGCTGCTGGTGGTGGTGATAGCGGTGGTGGTGGTGGTGTGGTGGTGGTGATAGCGGTGGTGGTGGTGGTGGTGGTGATAGCGGTGGTGGTGGTGGTGGTGAGGTGATGCGGTGGTGGTGATGCGGTGGTGGTGATGCGGTGGTGGTGGTGGTGGTGGTGATAGCGGTGGTGGTGGTGGTGATGGCGGTGATAGCGGTGGTGGTGGTGGTGGTGGCGGTGATAGCGGTGGTGGTGATAGCGGTGGTGGTGAGGTGAGTGGTGGCGGTGATGGCGGTGGTGGTGGTGGTGGTGGGTGGCGGTGATAGCGGTGGTGGTGATAGCGGTGGTGGTGGTGGTGGTGGCGGTGATAGCGGTGGTGGTGATAGCGGTGGTGGTGGTGGGGAAGTGAACACCGCCGCAGGCAAGCTCAGGGGGGCGTAAAGACCAATTTCCCCTAGAGGATCGACCAGCCGTGACCCTCAGCGACACACACTCACGTTACTATACACAGGAGGCAACAACACTTTATACTCCTCCCCGGGAAGCCCATGTGATCCTCACCTCAGTTATGTGTACTGTTGTGCAGACAATGACCTACTTGAAAAAACAGATCACACAAACGAAAAATTTGCTTAATTGAAAATGTCAAAATTCGAAGATATTAACACCTACTGCTGTGCCCTCTTTGTTTACAAATCTATCAATCACTTGCTCGACAATAATTATTTCCAGGTCCGGAATAATCAGAGATACAACTTAAGGCACCCAGAGCTACTAAGACCACCCATGCGCTCCTCTCAGTCCCAGACCTCCAGAAAATATCACGGTGTGAAGGTGTGGAACAACTTACCCCGCCCATCTTGTAATACCTACCATATTTACAGTGCCTGCTTTTATTGTACCATCAAAACCGTTTTATCGGAAATTATCATGTAAATAAATAAGAAATTACCATTGCAATAAACATATTTGCCAACTAGACATAATCCTGACAGCTCTGTCCTCTTGTTCAACCTTAATACTGTACAACCCAGGTTGTACTGCTCCCCCATTATACTTATGTTTTTCAATTCCACGGTAATTTATGTATATATTTATAAAATAAATAAAAAAATAAACTAAAAAAATAATAAATAAATAAAATAAATAAATATTGAAGTGATAACCGTGGTAACATTATGAGCAAACAAATAACCATTTCGCTACTATATGCCAGACGCTCCCACGGCTTGACACAACCACTCTCCCTGCTTACCTACCAGCCCCCCTTCCCACTGACTTAGTAGAGGAATTTGACGTAGCAAAACGCCTGGACAAACTAAAATTAAAACGCTCTACCACCCCATTGACTTACCAATGAAACTCTTCAAGGAGTTCTCCTCGGAGCTTGCTAAACCCCTCTTCCATCATCAATGCTTTCTCAGTCAAGCCAGATGCCCAGCTGACTGGAAGACCTCTTATGTATCACCAGTGCCCAAGTCAACCAGCCCACAATCCTAAACAGCTACGACCTATTGCAATCACCCCAATACCCAGCCTAATTCTGAAAGTTTTGTGTTTGACTCGAGGCAGGATATTGCAGGAGTCGTAGACCTCAGCAATTTGGCAACATGAAAACTTCCTCCACCACTCACTGTCTTGTCAGCTTTCGATTACATATACCGCCATCTCGAGAAACGAAAACGTCTGTAGCTGTCGCCTTCATTGATTTCACTAAAGCGTTCGACCTAGTCGACCACAATATAATCATAAACAAAGCTATTGACCTCGGGCTTCGAGAGAAGTCTCATACCATGGCTTACAGACTTCTCAGTGACCGACGCCGCTGTACGCTTGAGGGGCTGTCTCCACCTTTCAGTCACTCACCTGTGGCGTCCCCCAAGGCAATGGGACAATCACTTGCCTTATGCTCATCAATGATGCCCTAAGAGAAACCCCTGCTCGCTGGAAATATGTCGACGATCTCCACCATTGGGATCAGCGTCAACAATCTGCTTCCAACTATACTGCCCTTCAGGATTTATTGACCAGTCTCCAAAACTGGGCCACCAACAACCATGTCACCATCAACCATACCAAGACCATGGTTATGCACATCAACCTCTCCTCCGACATTGTCCCACCTCCTTCCATTACCCTAGGTCCGAACACACCCAGGTTGTAGATTCCACGAAGCTCCTCGGCGTCACCATAGACAACAAACTAAATTGGAAACCACACGTCTGAAGCAAATCCTCCAGTTTCCGTCTCCACCTCCTCCGCCGACTCAAGTCCCCGGAGTTCCTGCACACGAGCTCCTCAGTGTATACACAACATTCACTTCCCAAGCTCACCTGTTCCTCCCCCACCTGGTCTTCCCTCCCTAAATGCCACACAACGTAAACACTCTAGAAAAGTGCAAAGAGGGCATGCAAGATTATTCTTCCCTTCCTACTCCACATATCAAGAAGCGCTCAACACACTGACCCTTTCTGACTCTCACTGACCATCACCACGGCCTCATCTGCAAATTTGGTAAGAAGCTTCTACACCATCCCCGACACCGGGCCCCTACTACCACCTGAGATCCTGTCCGAGAATTGCTGTTCGACACCACAACCGCATCCAGCCCATACGCAATGAACTGATCGCTATAAGAACAGCCCAGTCCCAAACATTGTAAAAATTATCAATAACATGTAATAAATCAGTGTATTCACCCCAGTAAACACTGCCCTACACAGTCACTATGTTGAAATGAACTGTAGTTTGAGCTTTGATCCTCATCTAGTTAATATATGTCTTATTTGTCACTTATGTCACTTGTATATTATTTGTAATTCGTAACCCATTCCCCAAATATGTAACTGTATATTTTCAGCCTTCTGGCTGCCAAGCTCTTTCAATAAACCGTTAATTATTATTATTATTATTATTATTATTACCACCATGCTATTGTACTAGTTTATTTGGATCCCGTCACATATAGGAATAACTGCCTGTGACTCTGTTGATCGACTTGCCAAAGAAGCGACACAAGAAGAAGATATTGAAGCCACCTCCCCTGAATCATCTCAAATCTCGCATACACGCCACACAACGACAAGCATTCGACGTAAAATGGACACACCTGACAGGCAGCGTCACACTATGCCACTATGACGCTGTAACCGGTGACTCCAACCGCCACTACAAAGAGTATCAATCTCTGACTCGATCTCAACAGATTATGTACATGAGATTGCGCCTAGGGTACAGGTACCGGTGGAGTACATTGGCAACCCTGAGCCTGGCGCACTGTTTGTAAACCTGTAGGCCAACCCGACTCTCACACCCTCCTCACTACATCCTCACTGTAGTCTGAGCTGATCCCCATCTAAGTTACTATATGTCTTATTTGTGTCACTTATGTCACTTGTATATTATTTGTAATTCGTAACCCATTCCCCTAATATGTAACTGTATATTTTCAGCCTTCTGGCTGCCAAGCTCTTTCAATAAACCGTTAATTATTATTATTATTATTATTAAACACAGACCCACACAGACATACACAAACACAGACCCACACACACATACATACACAAACACAGACCCACACAGACATACACAAACACAGACCCACACAGACAAACACAAACACAGACCCACACGTAAACAAAATACTCTTAAATTTCTCAGTGATTTGTAAGTTAAATTTCAAATATAAAATCTAAAGCGGGATATGACTTATATTAGGAATCTTTGAGAATTCGAATAAATATATACTGTAGATTCAAACCTCAAACTAAACATTTACACTTCACATAACCTGCCATGGGCGACGGTCCACTTACGAATTGGTAAAAACAGAGTCAACAATGTACACAGATATTGTGCTCTTAACACTATGACTAAGGTTCAAAAGTGACTGGGGCTATCAGCTTACCTTGATAACCTGTGGGTGTTGGCTACACTGATCTACAGCAGGTTGATACCACATACCCCAGGAATATTGATTATCTAAAGTTAATTCTATTACCCAATAACACCATTGTAATATTTATTTAGAAATACGAAGAATATAAGATATTTTCAGAAATACTTGTACATTTTGGGGGAATGTTTGGTACTTATAATAAATGCCTCGTTTTTTTATGACGCTGTAAGGCAACTTTAACTGACGTAACCTGATGCCTCAGCTGACGACAAAGTGATGCAATAATTACCTTTTTTATTTGTTTAGAATTTTACAAAAGTTTCACTTGATAAGTATCTTAACAGACGCCTAAATTTTCAAGTTCCACGTCGTAACTTGAAAATCAAAGCGCATCTGGGAGGAGAATTATTAGAAAAAAATATCTTTCACAACCGTCCGAATTTCTAGATTTTTTTTTTATTTTTTTTATTTATTTATTGGGCACTCCCCTACAGCCTTGTGCAAGGTGAAGCGCAGAAGCGTTTACAGTGCCCAACAAGGAAGCATGCTAACTTCATGCTTGCCTTTATGTCTCATGAGTTAAGGGCGAAGAAGCCTGAAGAGTCAATGGTTTATGTCATCAAGTTATTGGAAGCTCCAACAACTTGTCCCCGAATACGAATTCGCAACTTTCGATTTACACCAGGTACCTACTTTACTGCTAGGTGAACAGGGACTAATGGGGGCCAGGAAATATGTCCAAACAACTTCCACCGGCCCGGGAATTTCTAGATAACGCCACAGCTTTGATTAAGGTCACTGTTGTATGATCTGAGTTTTTTTAATAGTATGTTTTGCCTTTGTGCATTAAGTAACTCATTATTTAATTTGTCGTGGAACTCGGCAACCTCAGATCTCGTTATCAGGTCGGTTTCAATCGTCAGGTCCAATAGTTCACCCCCAAGCGTGATACCCCTTCTCTCAACAGCCTCTTCAAACTATCAAAGTTTGCCCTTCTGAAATCTGGGACTTTTGTGGAATTTTCCTTATGGCTACCCTGGAAATCTAACTGGAATCTAATTTCTTTGTGATCGCTGTTTGCAAGTTTGTTCCCTACCTCGACATGACTAATGAGGTTTTCTCTGTTCGACAGAACTAAATCGAGTAATACTAAACACATTTTTCGAATGGTCGGAAAAATGGCAGATGAAATTCAATGTGGACAAATGTAAAGTACTCAGTATAGGAGATGTAAACAGGGAAACCAGTTACCAGATGAACAACGATGCCATTGTGGAATCCGACTGCGAGAGAGATTTAGGATTAATGATAAGAAGGAATCTTAAGCCAAGTAAACAATGTGTTTTAGCTCGTAACAAGGCTAATAAAGTACTTGGGTTCATACAAAGGAGTGTTAGTTACAAGACTAGCGAGGTCATCTTAAAATTATATCTAGAGCTTGTCAGACCTCACCTGGATTACGCAGTTCAGTTCTGGTCACCGTATTACAGAATGGATATAGAATCATTGGAATGAATCCAGAGGAGAATGACAAGACTAATCCCGGGCATTAGGAACCTTGAATACAGAGACAGGTTAAAGCATCTTAATTTGCACTCTCTCGAGAGACGTAGAGTGAGGGGCGACATGATAGAGGTGTATAAATGGAAGTCAGGGTTAAACAAAGGGGACATTACAAAGGTACTCAACTATCCAACCAGGAGCGAACTCGTAACAATGGTTTTAAATGAGACAAATTTAGATTTCGGCGTGAAATTGGTAAACACTGGTTTGGATGATTGGAACAAGTTACCAATTATCATCATTAACTGGAATACGCTGAATAGCTTCAAACATAGGTTGGATGCTTATATGAGCAATAGGGGTTGGGTATAAACGGGACTGCCCAGTATGGGTCAATAGGCCTGCTGCAGTTTCCTCCATTCTTATGTTCTTATGTTCTTATATTATCCCCGGGTGGGTTCGGTTATATGTTGACTTAGGAAACAGTCCTGGATTTTTTCAAGAAAATCCTCTGATTCTGAGTTACCCGTAAGGTCAATCCAATCTATTTGGCCAAAGTTAAAGTCGCCTACTATACAGACTTTGTTGTGTATGGAAGCCCTGTGCATTTCATCCCAGATAAGTCGCTCATTAACTCTATCAAGATTGGGAGGTCTATATATTACTCCTGTGATTAATTTTCCCCTACCGTCGATTAATTCTATCCAAACTGTTTCTGTATTCCGCTCAGTTTTTATTTCGTTATTTATTTCACACTTCAGATTATCCCTGACATAGATTGCTACTCCGCCTCCTTTCCACATTGTTGTACTTCATCTAAATTTAACCCTTTCACTATATGTATCTCTAATGGGTAAACCTGACGTATGTACACAGCGTGGAGATAGGCTGGCGTAGGCGTAAAACGGAATGTACCTTAATATATTAAAGAAAGGAACATTTTGCACTCATTTAGACATAAAACGGGAGAGTAAAATCTGGCTTACACGTAGAACAAGGTATTAATAAAAATACAATTGATAAAAACTGAAGGTGTAGAAAAAGAGCTTAGGATAAAATGATGAATAAGAAAAATAAATAATAGGAAAAAAAGACGCGACGGGGAGTTCCCCTGAGATGACGTCAACAAAGAAAGCGATTAAGGTCATTTCCTTCTGTTACGTCAGCTGAGAGGGAACCTGACAGCCTAACTGACCTACAGTGTGTCTAAAGTTTGTGTAAGTTGAATATTCCTCGTAAATAAAAATGTGCCAAGCTTCTTAAGTTAAAAACACGAAAATATAAAACCTAGAAATAGTTTTTACCGAATCTATCTATCTATCTATCTGTCTATCTATCGATCTATCTATCTATTTATCTATCTATCTATCTATCAGTCTTTCTATGTGAGATTTCATCAAATTGGTTCACTTGTAAGTTACTATATAAACACGCTGCCATGGAGATAACAAAATAGTAACATCATCCTAAATATATAAAAATAATAACAGAATAATACTGTAACGTTATCCTAGAGGCAGAGAATAACAAGTCCCAGAGATGGATATAAGAATGGCATCAATACAGTCATCATGTTAGCCTACGGCCACCACTGTACAGGCCTCGGTAGAGGTAGTAACAGAATTTGACCAACACCCCAGACTAACATCACTATAGACAGACTAGAAAATATCTACTCTATACCATAATCACTTTACAAAATTATAAACTACCAAGAGTAGTACGGTACAAACCTGTTAGAGCTCTTCAAGCGACGCACAGCGACTAAAGCTCAGGCTTCTCTAGATATGATAATAACGACGACCTTGCATCAGAATTCCACCAAGTTGCAAGATACCTCTACACAGCAGCGTTATAATAGTCTTTATTCATTATTTGAAGTCATTTCAAATAATTTATTTGTTATGGGACTCGACGTCTCCAAAGCATTTGACAGGCAGTCTTTGCTTTCTAAACTTCCCTCTTATGGTTCTCTCCCCACTTTGTTTTCTAATCTCTAGCTTCCTTGAGAACCGATCCATGGCAGTTGTTGTCGTTAGGCCACCTGGCTTATTGCATCATAAACTTTGTAATTACTATATTGAATCGGGGTGCTTGAGGACATTCTTGCTGTTTATCCCAAATTTGCTAGCCCACACTGATTAGTCTTCAATTAGAATATGACGTCCAATGTATATGAACTACTGTCCTGCATGGCAGTGAACAGTAACATTGTAGTGGATTCCTCCCCTACAAACGCTGTTTGTCGCCGAGTAGCCGACCCCGCGAATTCCCCAGTGCATACCTCGTGGTCTAGGTCAACCATGCGCCGCCTTACATGACGGAGGTCAACTATTAAGCCACGCCTACCTCCGCTATATTAGACCTGA
>NW_024736807.1:0-23080 GCF_018991925.1 Homarus americanus
ATATATATATATATATATATATATATATATATATATATATATATATATGTATATATATATGCTGATAATCACAAGTAAAGAGGAAAACACGAAGTTCCATAGAGAGACGTAGGGCGGGGGGCGACCTGATAGAGGTGTTTAAGTGGAAGGCAGGGCTAAACAAAGGGGACATTACAAAGGTACTTAAACTATCCAACCAGGAGCGAACTCGTAACAATGGTTTTAAATTAGACAAATTTAGATTTAGGCGTGAAATAGGTAAACACTGGTTTGAAAACAGAGTAGTGGATGAATGGAACAAGTTACCAAATATCATCATTATCTCGAATACGCTGAATAGCTTCAAACATAGGTTGGATGCTTATATGAGCAATTGGGGTTGGGTGTAAACGGTACTGCCCAGTATGGGCCAATAGGCCCGCTGCAGTTTCCTCCATTCTTATGTTCTTATGTTCTTTCGTGTAATTCACATCTTCAGGGGTGAGTACAGACTAAGGAGAAGTACAAAATGCATGTGTTCTGGGTATCAAGTTCTATCTACAGGAGCGAACACAAACACCTGTAGAGTTTTCGTAGTTTCTATTTACTGGATAAACTTAGGTACACAAGGAAGGTGGCGCTCCTTACTCTGTATGGGGGGTCAACTAGCCACTAGGCGACATGCGGCAAGTGATACATTAACAGCTCCCATATGTCGCCAGGCACATTAATTAAGCGTGTGGGACATGGTAAATACATTGCCACACGCTGTTAGCTAGGCTGAATAAATAGTGTATATATATGGACCACATACATAATATACATACATAATATACATACAGCATACATAATATACATACACCTCCCTCCCCCATATACGCTCATAGCAAAGTCTTGAGCGGACCTTTTCTTTTGGATCCGTTCTGAGCGACGAGGGACTTAATCACCGGGTAGGGTATGGGACTCAACACTGGTGGCGGGGTCAGCAGAAGGCATTGTTACGGGGCGGAGAAAACGGCGGTTCCTCCACCACACACGACCACTGGGTAACCACCACTGGGTAACCGTGACCTACCGAGACCCATGACTACGCCCACTTTGTCCCAACGTAGGGAGGTCGGGTCCTGAATATGGACTTGGGTGCCGACACTCAACTTGGGAAGAGGACGGGCGTGGTGAGTGTAGCAAGCGACGACGTCTTGAACACGTTCGGCGGCTCGGCGATCACAATCCTCTGTCTTGGCCTGCCACTCCTTGGAGAAGGATTGAGGGTGAGCAGGGACAGAAGAACCTTGGCAGGGGAGCGTCCGGTGTAGTTAGGTGTGTTGCGGAGTTCAAGAAGACCCCGGTCGAAGGCCTCGCAGTCAATATTCCCAGAAGGGGCCACCCTAAGGATGAGGTGCTTTAGGGATTTGACAGCAGCCTCAGCATGGCCATTGGACTGCAGGTAATGGGGCGATGACAACACATGCCGGACTCCCCATCGGTCAAGGAACACAGCAAAGTCCCGGCTTGTGAACTGGGGCCCTCCGTCGGTTCGCAGGCGCACAGGAACGCCCACGTCACGGAAGTAGTGGCGGAACTTGCTGATGGTGGCGGCAGACGTCGTGTCATTACCGCACTTGATGACAACCGGCCAACCAGAGAGACGGTCGACGATAACAAGAAGGGACTTTCCTGACAGACAGAAAAAGTCGGCCGACACAGACTCAAAGGGGCGGGTGGGGTTGTCGTCACTCATGAAGGGTTCCTACTGCTGGCTGGGTTGTAATACTTGGCAGGGCTCACACGCACGGACAACATTGAAGATGTCGGAGTCGATGCCGGGCCAGAACACAGTCTGTCATGCACGTCGTTTGGTGGCCTCAGCTCCACGGTGACTGTCGTGAAGGCGAGCCAAGACGTGGGGACGTGAGGCAGCAGGGACAACTACACGTGCTCCGTACAAAACAAGGTCTCCGTCACAGTAGAGTTCATCGCGGAGTTTCCAATATGGGAGCAGGGTGTTGTGAAGATCGTAGCGGTTGCTAGGGAATCCATTCCTCACACACTCGAAGAGTCGGACGTAGGAAGGGTCATCTCGGGCAGCTGTTCGAAGGTCCTCCATTGCCTTGTCGTCATCTGGTGACAGGTCCGAACGAAGGGCTTGGACGGCGTGTAGGGTGACCACAGTCCTGACGGAAAGAGCGAGGTCAGCGTCGAGCACCTGGTCTTCTGGAGTAGGGCAGCTGACAGGAGAGCGGGATAAGGCATCAGGGATGCAGAGCTCCTTACCAGCACGCCACACTGCTGTGAAGATGTACGCCGAGAGCTTCTCTTTCAGACGCTGGAGGCGAGGGTTCTCAACGGCGTCCAGAGTGTAGTGGTTGAGGATCTGGACAAGCGGACGATGGTCGGTCACTAGGTGAAAGTGTTGCAGGCCAATGAGGTAAAACCTGCACTTGGACATCGCCCAAACCAAAGGCTCCAACTCAATAGTGGCGTAGCGCGTCTCGGTGTCAGAGAGGAAACACGAGCCACACTGGACGAGCCGGAACTGCCCTCCACCATGATCCTGCAGTAGGGCGTATCCCACGCCGTACAAGCGTGAGGCATCTGTCTGCAGAACCGTCGGCAAGGCTGGGTCAAACGTGGCGAGGACAGGTGGACTAGACAGGGCCTGTTTCACTTGCTGGAAGGCCTTGTCGTGGTTGGGGGTCCGCAGGAATGTCCTCTTGGGGCTCATCAGGGGGCGAAGTGGTTGGGCAGCTGCGAAGATGTCCGGCGAAAACTCTGCTAACTGGTTGACGAGACCGATGAAGGACCTCAATTCGGTGAGGTCAGAAGGGGTGGGAAAATCCGTGATGGCGCGGACCTACTCCGGGTCAGCTGCAATACCATTCCCTGAGATGGTGTACCCACAAAAGTCCACTGAAGAGCTGGCCAGAACAAACTTGTCGGCATTTAGGGTGATGCCGTGCTTCCGGCACCTGTTGAGTACCTCGTAGTTACGGCAGAGGTGATCCATGTAATCCTCATCGTACACGAGTATGTCGTCGATCACTTTCACGCAGTTTGCCAGACCTTGTAGAGCTATATCACCTCGAGGGAAGAAAGCATCTCCTGTAGCGGCGAATCCCATGGGGCCACGGCAATAACTGTAACGTCCATGCGGGGTGATGAAAGTTGTAAGTGGTCGGTCTTCTTCGGCAAGCTCTATCTGCCAGTATCCACACAGGGCGTCCATCGTCGTGAAGAAGCGCGCCTTCGGGTTCACACTGCGTATAGCTGCGAAGGGCGTGAGAGAAGGGTGCGCAGGACGAGACACCTGACTGTTGAGCTTGGAGAGGTCAGTGGTGATCCGAACACCACCTTTGGGTTTTGCGACGACTACCATAGGGTGACACCATGGAGACGGGTCATCGCCGGCTGGTGCAATAATTTCTTGGGCGACCATGGAGTCCAGCTCGTTTTTGACCGCCTCGCGGAAGAGCAGGGGAACCAGTCGAGAGGTGTAGATAGCGAAGGGCTTCGCGTCGTCCCTCAGGTGGATCCTCATCGAGGGGCCTACCATCTTCTTGAGAGGCTTGGATTCCAGAGCGGACTTGGTCACCAGAACGTCGCTGAATTCCTTCAGGAAGTACTTCCGAGCATCCGAAGGAGAGGTGTCACTGGCAAGAGGTAGGGGTAGGGCGGCAGCAGGGTAGTTGCTGCTCCCTTCGTGCACCCTGTTGGCGTGTTTTACCTCGAGAATAGGTTTGGGGAAGTCCTGGGAGAGGATGGCCAACTCTTGACAATGTCTGTAGGACAGTAAAGGAGTCGGGACACCGTTATGCACATCAGTCCAGGCTTGACACGACCTGTTGCCAAAGGTAACCTGTGCTTGGAGTAAACCTAGGGCTGGGGCCATCTGTGAACCATCTGCCGTGAAGCGGAGATCCTTGGGGGGCGGTCCTAGATCACTTGGAGAGAGCCCCAAGTATTGCAAATGCTGGGGATCGATGATTGTAGCATCAGCGCCGGTGTCGGGCAACATCTGAAGACGGGATGACACACTGCCGTAGGTCACGATGACGCTGATGTGCTGGGGGACTTTGGTCCTGGGACGCGAGGGGGAGCACATATTCCTAATATGGCTCGAGCGTTGTCCAGGGTCGTCATGCTTCTGAGCGGACGATTGTGGGCGGCCCTCACTGGTGGAATGGCGCTGAAGCTTCCGCCGACGCTGTCCCTTGGGTTTGTTGGTATGGCAACACTTGTCGTAGTGCCCCAGACGACCGCACACATTGCACTGGACGCGTTTGGCTGGGCACCGTACTGTGAGTGAACAGTGGCCCTTACGGTCACAACTGTTGCAGGTAGACTCAGCAGCTGGACACACTTGTGTTCCGTGCTGCTTACTACAATTGTTACAAAAGGAACCGGGTGTGGGCGTGGTGGGCGAAGGCGTTGGAGTAGACTTCTTTTCCTTCTTGTACTGGCACACAGAGCGTACAGCTGTAGGGGGAGCTCGGATGGCAGAGGTGGCACACCTGGCAGCCTCATAGGAGCGACATATCGTCAACACATCCTTAAGAGAAGAGGAAGGGTCGAGGGAGGTGAGGCGTTGGACAAGCTCCTCGTCCTTAACACCCATCAGGATCACCTGCTTCAACTGGGTCTCCTCGCACTGCTGGTGGTTACCTGGGCATATATCTACCTCTTTCGAGGCTCTCTTGAGTCGTACATAAAAGGCATCAAAAGTCTCGCCCTTCATCTGTCTGCAGCTAAACAATTCCCTCCTGCGTAGAGCTTCATTCCGCTGCCCTTTGATGTGCCGTTGTAGAATGTCCAGTACCTCCTCTACAGACAACGACGAGGTCCGAGGTACCTGCAACGTATGTTCCAAGACACACTGAGTTTCCAAGGACAGGCACGTACGTAGCTGAATAAGTTGTTTAGGCTGTGACAAACTCTGGAGATCCACCTTTGTAGCATAATCAGTCCACCGTCGCCGCCATTCACGAAAAGTCTGGAAATTCACATCAGGCTTCAAGATGGGCGGTGTTTGAGCAGCCGCCTTAGGTGGGGCTGGGGGGCGTGAAGAAAGCGTTGATGAGGCATCTGAACCAGTCGATACCGAGGCAGTGTTAGAGCCAGGGGCTTGGTTAACAGTGAGGCGAGATATCAAAGCTTCAAACCGTGCACTGTCTTCCAATCTCCGTTGGTGATCTCTCTCTGCCTCTGCTTCCCTTCTTTTTTCATTCTCCACAAGTCTGTTAGCTTCGTCCTCGCGCCTTTCATCCCTCATGAACTTCATGAAAGCAATTATCTCTGAAAACAATGCTGAATATCGAGGTGAAGGGCTGCGCGATGTGGTGGGAGCTGGAGTGTCCTGTTCAGCCTGGTCATCCGACTGACACATCCAGGCGTTGGATCCACGACTGCATAAGGCACGAGACATAATTACTTCATCTGTGTACTGTGTCTTAAATCAGTGTTGACCGGTCACCCCGTCATATCAACAAGATCTGAGACAAAAAATTGATTAAATGCACAGATAAGTAGATTATATATATAAAATATATATAAAGGAATGGCCGCAGTCAGTGTGTTCGTACGTGTGCGCATCTCGGGCAGTCTCGCTGTGAGGGGGTGGAGGCAGCGACGAGTCGCAGTCACCCTCTGGACATGGAGAGAGGAGGATGCACTGAACTTTACTCCTTACACATGCCCAGAACATGCCTTTTACCTTGGGAATCCTTTAGAACAAGGTCACACGGTTATGGCACTAAACACACAATGCACTAAACACTTCACAGAAAATCACTGTCACTGACACTGCTCAAAGTTGCTATAAATTCTTTGAAGAGATGGCCATTAGCTGTGGTTGACACAGAGCAGGGGTCCATAAGCCGGTCTTGCCACAAACTTTACACTTCACTTGTATAATGGTCCAGTAAAATTGGTTCACTGCGCCATGCATGTGTTCTGGGTATCAAGTTCTATCTACAGGAGCGAACACAAACACCTGTAGAGTTTTCGTAGGTTCTATTTACTGGATAAACGAAGGTACACAAGGAAGGTGGCGCTCCTTACTCTGTATGGGGGGTCAACTAGCCTCTAGGCGACATGTGGCAAGTGATACATTAACAGCTCCCATATGTAGCCAGGCACATTAATTAAGAGTGTGGGACATGGTAAATATATTGCTGCTAGCTAGGCTGAATAAATAGTATATATAAATGGAGCACATACATAATATACATACATAATATACATACAGCATACATAATATACATACACAAAACAAGGTGTATATATACAGAGGAGGGTGAGATCAGGTCCACAATGGTCAGGTATTAGGTAATGACCCTACTAATCTTTGAAAAAGCACCGCAACGGTAGGTAGTCAGGTCAGAGGGTGAGGTGCTTTTTAAAGATTAGTAGGATCTTTACCTAATATCTGACCATTGTGGACCTGATCTCACCCTCCTCTGTATATATACAGTTTATACACCTTGTTTTGTACTTCTCCTTAGTCTTTACTCACCCATGAAGATGTGAATCACACGAAAGCGCTTGGGAACTTCGTGTTTTCTTCTTTCCTTGTGTTATCAGCATATACTTGGATCATGCGCACCTACAGTGATTTATTTGCATATATATATATATATATATATATATATATATATATATATATATATATATATATATATATATATATATATATATATATATATATATATATATATATATATATATATATATATATATATATTGTAGACCAAACCCGATTATAAATCTTACTTTAAAGACCAATATCGAATCTCAATAAAATTGTAAAACTTTATTTTCTTTTATATTTGTAGTAGTTTCTTGGCACTTATATTTTATTTAAAAGATGTGAAAGAAAAAGCAAATATACCCCGATGGTTTGCGTGTACCACTAATCTACTGACAATGTCTGAACAGAATCTATTTGCAATATACTGTATAAATTTGCTTTTCTCTATATCAACCTCAGTCGGGGTACAAACATTTCAGATCTCAAATTTAGCACACAGTTAAAGGTAATTTACATCTTATGTCTCTGTATAATGGTCCGTCCAACAGAGCTGAACATTTATTTACTACGGAGAATTTGGGAGCCACATGGAGGGTAGGGTTGACGGCTGACAGTCTTGATGGCAGATTGACAGTCTGGTGGACTGCTGACATATGGTCAAGTTAATGGAAGTCAGCCGTGAGTCGCATGGAGCATGTCGTCAGCATTTTAGCAACGTGAATGATTTATGAACTTTTAAAAGCATTTCGGATAAAACAAGATTTTCATTGATCTTGATTGTGTTGAAGAAAGATTTCATTTGATTTGTTTTAATGTCCTTTATAATCGGTAAGATATACGAAACACGCAAACGACAGTAACTAGATGTAAGCAGAAGCTGACACTGTATACGGTATGTAAATATACGCCGACCCTACGGCATATAAAAAGTTGACACTCTAGAGTACACAAAAAGCTCACAGTGCAGTATTAAAAAAACTGAATGGTACCCTGGTTTTTGGCACACTGAGGAGGCAAACAAGGTAATGAAAAGGGCGACAATTCAGTACACATGGTGACTGGTCAACAAAAATCGGTTATGTTATTGTATTTAGATAAGGAAAAATGATTAGACACATGTTAAGAAAATTACTTTAAAGTAACTTCATTTTCAGAAAAATTCGGTTAAATAAAATTATTTACACGGATAACATAGATTTAGAACGATATTTTCACATTATTATTCACATGTAATTAAGCATAACTCTGATGCTCTACAAATTATGAACATAGGCTACAAAACTCATAGCTCACATTATGTAGCGATTACATAACAAATGGTTATACTGTGTGTTTAGACATATGGTACGGTAGATGCTAGCTTACCACTAAAATATATAAACTCATTTGCCATTTTAAACCAATAATTAAGAATGATCTCATAAAAAGACCACCTCAAAATGGAGATGAAATGATACATAACAATATATTCACATGAAAACAAGATTAAATCCCACGAATATGATATTTATATGAATAAATTGTAAAGGACGAATCAATCACGAATCTTACGACAATAGTTAATTTTTGGGGGGTAACTCCGAGGTGTTCCCGCAAAGCAAACAGTGTTCAGATAAGAGGTCCGGCTAACTTGTGTCAACAGTGAGTAACATGAGCGGTACAGCAATCTGTGAACGTGACCAGCACTGACGAAAGTGGAGGAAGAATACAAGGTTAAAGGTTACAATATGTCTCCCTGGTATATCATATTGAAACTTTCTTTTATTTATACCAACAATAATGATAAGTCTATAGAATTAAATATTTGAAAAAGATACAAAAGTTTATGATTTAAGTGAGGGACCAAATATTTCACTAAAATATTTTAATCTTCTGACTCACCAGAAGAGACAGTAGTATAAGCAATAATGACTCATATATGTATTTCCTAGAAGTTCGCGTGCTTTGGTAATGGACTGAAATGGTTCTGAATAGAAGCTCCTTATCATGCTGCATTACAATCTCTTTTGTTGCTGTTTTACAAATCAAACACGTATGAAGTACAAGTTTTACACTGTAAATTTGACAATAATGGCAGTTAGTTTTCTTATCTTTTGCCTCCACACAGATGCGTTATGGAACAGCGACCGAACAGTCAAATTTCTGTGTATGTTGCACCTCCTTGATCATCCCACCAGATAATACCAATTATGGGTGTCAGGGTATAGTATAGTTCCTGCTTGTAAGGGTGTGGTCTAATTGCTGAGTGTCAGGGTGTGGTCTTGGTCCAGCGATAGGGATTGTTTCTAAGCTTACCTCACAACTGGACACGCATGACCATAGACATAATATACAGATGCTTGATGGTCGTATTGAGTGTAGGAAAAGTAGTACCTTGATATTTTATTACAGATGTTAGATTCGTTATACTTTCTCTGGTCCTAACATAGAAAGACCCACTTCTCCTTCACAGGAGACTTTTTTACTCTAATAATTTTAATGTTTGTTATACATCTCTCGCAGATTGAGAAAATCGAAGCATAAACATTGCGTAACTTTATGATGACGTAAGACATCCACAGTCCCCAAATCAACACAAGCTTTCATACACTGGCGTCGTTGCCTCCATTACTTCCTTTGAACCTGATTTTTAGATATTCTGTGTGGCTGAACTATTTGTATGACATCAAATGCTAATTTCATAATATCATATTTTTAGTTTTCACACCTGTTAAAAATATAATTCGCTCATTGACAGTTATGTAGTTGTTTTTAATACATATTTGTATGTTTAAATGTTGGGGGGAACATACTCATCTTCAGTAGCAAAGGGAGGAACAGAGAGGCGATAATGAATTAAAGACATGAAACACAGAAGCAGAAGCGAAAAGGCGAAGACAGTGGTGTGCACCCGAAACAATAGCCTTAGATAATTGATGCTAGTAAGTTCATCATTCCAGATGTATAACTTGGCTGAGACACCTCAAAATAGCCTTTCTGAAGACTAAGCCGCTACATCAACTAATTACATCTTTGTTGTCGAAACCAACCACTTCAACCCTGATCATTAATGAACTGCTGGTCGCCTTTTTTTATATTGCACTTCCAACAACAGGTTATGTTATCTTTGTCTTAACTTTATTGCTATACAGTATTTATTTTATTTTATTTTCTTCATCATGGGAAATGTTTGTTGTAACATTTTCATACATGTTCTGTTTATTTTGGACCAGACTTTTATTTCTGGGTATAACTATGGGACCCAAACACAGTTTAATCTAAGTCAACCTTGTGCATAGTGGACAATCACTGCTCAGGTAAAAGTATTCCGTAACAGAAGCAATACTAATTATTATTTGATAAAGAAGCTGAACTATGATGAGTAATCCTTGACCAATATTTAACAGATGATCCATCAGATGCTTTAAATCCTATGACAAGTGTTGATGGTGGTGATGGACATGCTTTTAATGGTAAATGTATTAACTCACTTTTTTGTGTGATACATTAAGTAGGTTATTTGTTGGGTTAATTTAAATGCAAGTGTGCTTCACTATTTGCTTATACAGGCATTAAAACGTACATTAAAGGGTTTATAACTGCAAGTAAAAATAATAATCTTGCATAGATTTATTTCCAGCATACTTTAGCCTTCAATATTATGAACATTCAATTAACCCAAAAATTTAGCAATAATCTAATAAATATGTGGTACACAGGAATTCTTTCAAATCTTATACAGTTCTCATACCACTCCTTAATTATATCCACCAGTGAGAAATCAGCACTGTATAATGTAGAAATTTATGATTTGGACATCTGCTTTTTCTTTTTGCTTATATGTAGTAGTTATTATCTTCTGCAAGTTATATATAAATGCTTGTTTTTATTCTAGGTATTAAAAATATGTATAAGTAATTGTTATGCACGTGTTCACGTTATGCTTTAATTTGTGCTGCTTCTGGTGAAATGTAACAAAGCCCGGGATTCGTTTTGTTGTCCTTGAGGCGCGGTGGTAGCGATCCCGGTTCACATGAAGACGATCAGGGCTCGATTCCCGACTAGTGAGTTATTGTCTGTTCTTATAAATCCGGGTATATATATATATATATATATATATATATATATATATATATATATATATATATATATATATATATATATATATATATATATATATATATATATATATATCTTGATAAATCACACGGGAAGATGGAAACAACGGAGTACCTTAGCTTTCGTCTTTATTCAAGACATCTTCAGAGGCAACTGGATTACATGGACAGAGAGAGGCTTAAATATACAGGGTGACCTAAAAACATGAGGTCAGGTCAAAATGATGACATCCACTAATCCCCACACCAACACACACGTAGAGGAGCTTAAGAGAAGGGAGGTGACGTGACTAGACAAGTCAGGTCAGAAAAAAGGGGACCCACAAAATAACTATCATACATCTAGATCAAAGGTTTTCAAAGCATTTTTAACCTTGGGCCACTGACAAATAAATTTATGTAACATATTATCAGTTTTGAACTGACCATCACTAAGGTTTATTGATTTTAATTCCTTAATCAAACTAGCTTCAACAAGAAGTCTTTCTGTGACACAAGATGATTTGAATACTTCTAAGCTTTTTTCCCAAGCAATGGGGTGATTATTATTCTTAACATGAACAAACAAGGCACTGCTTTCAGATGCAGTTCTGATATTATACTTATGTTGTTTGATTCTGAGCTGCAGTGTTTTTCCTGTCTGACCTACATAATTACAATTACATTTGCTACATGGAATACAATAAACACTTCCATTTACATTCAAACATGGGCTATTCCTTATTAACATATTGGTAATGGTGGAGTCATACTTGAAAACAACATTAATATTTAGAAGCTTGAGGGACCGAACTAACGGGACAAATTCATTACGGAATTTGTTATTTCCATTCTAATTTTCCCGTGTGATTTTATCAAGATTTATCTGATACATTTTCATTATATTACCATATATATATATATATATATATATATATATATATATATATATATATATATATATATATATATATATATATATATATATATATATATTAGGGTGTGACCGTTGCCCTCCAAAAATAAAAAAATGGTCCTACAATGCAGTTCAAAGTTTTAGTTTTGTGAATTTATCTAGGAAACACCCCTGTAAATTTTCTTGAAGATCGGTGCATGTCTGAGCTAGCACCGTCGTACCAGCAAGTATTGCTATTTCAGCTTATGAACTTCAAAAATAAGTGTGAAAATAGCACATTTTATCATATTTTCATTTCCGGTTCTGGAACGCTGACCCACAAATTTCCCACGTATTGTTTAATTGAATTTAATTTTAATGATGCTCTTTTCTTTTTCCTTGACAGTGATTTGATGTTGTGAATAGAGAATTTAATCATGGATACACGGTAAGATGATGAGTATGTCAGAATGTTATTGGGCACCGTACCCCAAGAATAAGAAAAGGAAATAAAGGGCTGCAAACTGCCAACTAATAGGCAGGTCTTACTATGTCTGTGAGCAAACCTTCAGGATAAGCATTGGGACCAGGCTTTATCTGCTACCATTGACAATGTGCTATTGCATTACCAGAAGGCGAATGTCCCGACCATTACAGGCAGGAACAATATTGGCCGAGTGATTAAAACTTACTATGACAAAGACTACATGATGCTTATGAAAAAGAATGAGGATAGAAGACGGGCTGATGATCCTGGAATTATGAAGTTTAAATCAGAATTGAGCCTGACGATGAAATTTTATAAGAACACAGTGTTCAAAGACATGGCGGCTGCGAAAAAGGGGAAAACTCAGGCCGAACAAGATGCCATCGATACTGACATACTCTTTATGAAAAGCATGCTAAGTGACAGAGTAGCTACCTACTCTGGGGTAAACAAAGTACTCAAAGAAAAGGTTCAGGAGCGACAGAAAAGGCAGATGCGAGAAGAGAAGCGACAAGAGAGAGAGCAATGTGATCATGTTGAGAATGTACAGGCTGATATTGATTCACCTATTAGCTCTGATGAGGACGATGACATTGATGAGGCCAGCACTGCTGAACCAAAGAGAAAACATCGATGAACAGTGAAAGAGGGAGTTTCAATTTTTGTGCCCCATGATATTCTGAAGTCGGCAGAACTTGTTTCATGCAGTGTTCGAAACAACATCTCGCCGACCCAGCTGAGTGCAATTGTGTACTCCCTTGTATCTGCATATGGTGGAGATACATCAAAGCTGAGTCTAAATGCAAGGACGGCCCACCGATACCGAGCTTCCATCGTGTCAGAAATAATTTTAAAAATCATGGATGAATGGCAACCATCAGACAAAGTACTGGTGCACTGGGATGGTAAACGTATGGACACGCTGGATTCCAAAGGCACTGATGACCGCCTGCTCATTCTTGTGTCTGGTGTCAATGGCACAAAACGTCTTGGAGTCCCACCTCTTCCGCATTTGACTAAAAAAGCTGGCCTGGTTCAAGGAGACTTAATATCAACCGCAACCAAACAACTTCTGGTCGATTGGGAGTGTGAACAGAATGTCGTTGGTATGGTTTTCGACACAACTTCATCCAATACAGGTAAACCTATTTCAAACATCATCTTGAATTTATCACGACATTAATACCAAAATACAGTGCATGATTTAACAGAAATCTGCAAAAAGCACGTGTCTGAAATGGTGGCCTTAAACTACAATTACATTTTTTTTTCAGGACAAAAAACAGCTGCTTGCGTCTCCCTCCAAAAGGAATTAGAGTGTGCTGTATTCTGGTGCGCCTGTTGCAGGCATGTGGGCGAAGGCATCCTAGGTGTTTGCTGGGATTGCTTGAAAATGGAGGGCTCTTCAAGTCCAAACATAATGGTTTTCCAGAGGTGAGTCATAAGCTTTACAAAATAACAAGGAATATTATTATGAAATGAACAAATTTAGTGGAATTTCTTTTATTTGACTTATAAGATATACTAACACCCAGCAAATGATCGATCATATCAATCTTAATACCCCTAAAACAATATTATAGATTAGTACGAAATACAATAATCCCAATAATTGCATTTCTAGGTTCAAGACCCATTTCTCTCTACTGGCGTACAACGAAAAAAAGAAATACTACTACCCCGCAACACCTGGAGTGTGTAAGGGGCGCTAGCAGGAGAAGGCTGACTTCTTCAGTGAATCTCTAGCCCAACCATTTACACGTGGCGACTACAAGGAGCTGGTAGAGCTTTGTCTGTTGCTTGTAACTAAAGGATCAGAGCCAGTGAACTTCACGATGGTCTACCCCGGCGTACTTCACAAAGCAAGGTGGATGGCTAAACTGCTCTATACCCTCAAGATTGTTCTTTTGGCAGGCCAGATCAAAGAGCAGTTTCCCAAAGCCGAGGCTGTGACTAAAAGTCAAATCAGCAAGTTAGAACGGTTTGCTGTGTTCACAGATGCTGTTTATGTCCCATGGTGGATTGTTTGCCCCGTTCCAGCAAGTGCGCCACTGAATGACTTGAATTTGGTCGAAACCTTGGCTGAATTTGCCCCATATGACGCCACAATAGTTGACAAAGCACGTGTGGCACTCGGTAGACACACTTGGTACCTAACTTTGTTCTCGTCCCAAGTACAAGAGAGGAGAAAAGAGGAGATGAGGAAGGCCCTTCTTTGTCATGAAGGCACTGAAGTTACTAAGAGAGTGGGGCTCAATCATGGCGGCTATGGAAAACCATATCTTACCCCTGTCCCAGAAAGTGGCACTGCCCTGGTGGACCTAATTGGGCCTGACTCACGCCGGTTCTTCACCATTTTAGGCATGCCCTATCAGTTTCTCCACAGTCCAGCCAGTGAATGGGCGGATCATGACGACTACCTGAACATGAGACGGGTTGTGGACAAGCTTCAGGTCGTCAATGAGGCTGCAGAGCGTGGTGTACAACTTTGCCATGACTTTCTTAAAGTTGCCAGGGATGAGGAGCGCTTTCAAGAAGTCCTTAAAGTTGTTGAAAATGACAGACTCCGCTTTCCTAATCAGCGCAAACGATCATCTGTTTCCGAACAGAAATCATGGTTTCTTGCTCTCGAGAAATAATACCTTGTGAATGTATGATAAAACCCCTTAATGTACTGTATAAGCAAAATCGCTATTTTTTAAATTGCTAGTGCTCACTCAAATATGCATGAATCTTAAAAAAAATTGCACGTGGGTATTTTTTATGTCAATATGCAACACCAAAATTTTGAACAGCATTGTAGGACAAAGTTGGGGCAACTGTCAAACCCTACTATATATATATATATATATATATATATATATATATATATATATATATATATATATATATATATATATATATATATATATATATATATATATATAATATGAGGCGTCTAGCGTAGGAATGACGAACTCACCAAATCACGCTTGATGCATTTTCGGGCCTGACCGCGTGGTTCATTTCACCCCTAAATTCATACGAAAACAAATGGGAGTTGAGACGAACTATCCACTTTCTGACATCACAGTAGGAAAGATAAAGCCTGTAAAATTCCGAAACCATAGAAAACGGACTTTTGGGGGACTGGCAAGTTCGTCTCTCCTACGCTACATGCCTCATATGTATAATGCAGTGCTAGAGAGTTGCTGTGTGGTGTGGTGAGGAGCTTGTTGAGAGGAGGTCTTGTCTGTTTGAGAGCGTTGAGTAGAATCCTCTTCACGGTTGTTGTTGTTGTTGTTGAGATTGTCGGACCGCAGTCCGACACGGGCCTTTGCCTATAGGCGGCCCGTTTGGTGGTTCCGGCTGGAGCTCCAGGAGCAGCCAGACCGGATTGGGATTAGAGGTGGTCCCACCTGCAGATTGGAAGGATACTGCAGGTTGCAAGTGTGAGCGGACCCCCGATCAGTGGACGCTTGCCACCAACCCCCACTCTTGGACGTGGTCAGTTTCGGAGTGGCGCGCCCCCCGAACTGGGGTCCGCACTTGCTGGGAGAGGATGCTTTCTAAGCTATCTGGGTGGTGGGTATCGTGTGATGACCCGGAGTAGGTGGTGAATGTGGTCTGTATGGGCCTTTCGGGTTAGAGTGGCCGCTGGTGTTGTGTGTTTCTTGGGAGATTTGAGTTCTGTTTCGGAGGCTTTGTGTGACCTCGCAATCGAGGAGATAGTGTTCAAGTGGGTTGGCTGCTGGCTCCTGACAGTAGGTGCATTCCATGACGTCATTTCCGATCATCTGCCAGGAGCACTTGTACCCTAGTCGTAGTCGATGAAGGCTGGCTTGGGTTTGTCTTGGAGTTTTCTTGTCAGCCAAAGATGGTTCCCCTTTTGTGGCCGCCAGGTATCATTTGGCTGATTGGGAACCAGCGTTGAATGCATGAAGGAAGCTCTTTTTGATGTGGAGCTTGCTAGTCTTTCTGAGGTTATTCTTGATCTGTTGCACGCTTGCTGGAACTTGGATGTGTACGCTACTAGAACGTGTAGCTGCCTTGGCTGCTTCGTCTGCCACGTCGTTTCCTCCGATCCCTACATGACTGGGAATCCAGTGTAAGACGACTGGGCGGTTTTGGCTTTGGAGTTCCTGTAGCTGTGCGAGGATCGAGGTAATGATGTGGACGTTGTCTCTTGGTTGACTGTGTTGCAGTGCCTGCATGGCCGATCTCGAGTCCGTGTGAATTATGATGGACTTGATGTGTTGTGTTGCAGCGTGTTGTAGGGCCTTTGAGATTGCTACCAGCTCTGTTTGTAGGGTGGACCAGTCATTGGAAAGTCTCCATCGGAGGGTCTGACCTTGGGTGTAGAAGGCCGCTCCGGATCTATGATGTTTTGGGTCCACCGAGCCGTCTGTGAAGTATGATGCTGCATCAGCCGGTGTCTCGGTGGCTATGGCTTGGAGAGTTATTTTTTTCAGGTCCTCCTTCTGGAGGTTGGCTTTACTATCGCCTAGGTCGGTGATTTTGAATGTGGCTGGTGGAGGACTCCATGGTAGAGGAACAGCGTAACCATTGTCTCGTGTGTCTTGGTTGGTCTTGACGAGTGTTTCTGCTTGCAGGTGTCGGATGACCTCGCTTGCCTGGTGGACCAGGTGGCCCCTCGCACTCTGTGGTCGAGGTGGAGGGAGGCACTGATTCGAATTTTGGCAACTGTGGGCTTATCTGATCTACAGATTTTGGCGAGGAGACCGGCTGTCACCTGCTTGACTCGTACTGCCAGGGGTGGTAGTTCGGTTTCCATTTGCAGATTGCAGATTCTGGTCCACATGGGTGCTCCGAGCATGGTCCTGAGAGCATTGTTTTGGATGACTTCTAGCTTAGCTATTTGGTCTTCTCTCAGTCCAATGAGTGCTGGAGCACTGTAATCTACCAGCGATCTGATGGCGGCTGTGTAGTAGGCTTTGAGCACATGAAGGTTTGCTCCTGCGGATTTGCTGGTGAGCGACCTCATTATATTGTGTCTGCTCTTCGTCCTGTGCCTGAGATACTCGAGTTGCGGCTTGAAGGTGAGTTTCTGGTCAAACCAGATTCCAAGACACTGGTGGGCGTTGGTCCAGACTACCGGCGTGTTTTGTATGGAGAGCGTCTTGTCTGGTGTGTCTGTGCAGATGGCCATCGCTTTCGACTTGGCTGGATTTATCTTGAGTCCAAGTCTGTTGCACTCCCTTCTATAAGTTGGAGTGCGTGTTGCGTGTTGGCTAGTCTGTTCGATCCTCTTACTATAAGCTGTAAGTCGTCTGCATAGCATAGGAGCTTGGCTGTTTGTCTGAAGGGAAGTTTGACTAGATTTTCCATCAGGACATTGAACAGCATTGGACTGAGGATGCCTCCTTGTGGGGTTCCGTTTTCGTGGACCCTGTAGCTTGAGGTTGCTCCCTGAAAGCGTACTCGTGCTTCTCTCTGTGTGAGGTAGTTCTGGATCCACCCCAGCAACCTTCCTTTGACGCCTTTTTTAGCGAGCGTAGTTGTAATGGCCAAAGGATTTGCTAGTTCGAAGGCTTTCTCCAGGTCGAGGAAGACCACCAGAGCTGGTTTGTTGTCCACTGTGCTGAGTATCTCGGCGATGTTGTTGCCTGTGCCGGTGTTCTCGGTGTAAGCAAAGATGTGAGGGTGTGGGCTGCCTACTTTCCACTTGAGTCGGTTGAGAGCCATTCTTTCTCCGGTCTTCGCTATGCAGCTGAGAAGGGAGATGGGCCTCGGCTTGTCTGGTTCTCTGGGCTTCGGAATGGGCTGTATATCTGCCTTCTTCCATTCCGGTGGGAGTCTTTGTGCTGTCCACGAAGCATTGATGGCTTGCAGCAGAGCCTCGTGTCCGGCTGTACCGGCATGAGAAAGCATGGAGTAGGTTATCCTGTCGGCCCCTGGAGCTGTATCCTTGCTTCGTTTTAGCGACTTCTGGAGTTCTTGCTGGTTGAATGGTCTGTCAGTGTCATCTTCACTGTTGCAGGCCTCTTGGATCATCTGGAGTCTGACCTGTCGCAGACGCCGTTGTGTCTCCTCCGCCTGTCTCGGGAGGTTCTTCGTTGCTGCTCGGTCAGAGAACAGTTTTGCAAGTCTCTCGGCTTCCTCTTCTGGGTTGGGATGAGTTGGTGGTGGTGGTGTTGCCTTCCCAGATGCCCTTCGGATCTGGGCCCACATCTTGCCAAGGGTGGTGTGCTCGTTCAGTTCGGAGCACCACTTGAGCCAACTTGCCTTTTTAATTTCTTCCTTCTCTTCCCTGGTATCCTTGACTATGACTTGCAGGAGATGTCTGTTTGTTGCCGTGGGATGTCTCCTGTAGTTTCTTCGGGCCATGTTCACTCTGTGGTTGAGTTCTTTCACCCTGGGACAGTAGTACCAGTAATCATTGTACTGTCTTGATGTGGGTTTTGTTTTTGGGATAGCCTCTTCTGCCGCTAGGTGAAACGCCTCGACCAATTGGTGGTGGAGGGTTGTCTCATCCGCGGGTGCTGCGCCGGCCGGCTGTGATTTTTCGCGCCACTTAGCCAGGTGTTTCTTGAAGAGTCCCCAGTCTGCCTTTTGAGTGTTGTATCTCCATCTCGGGGGGGGTGGAGTGGGGAGTTTGTTCACCTTCAGCGTTGTTAGGGTGGCGAAGTGGTCACTGGTCAGCGTGGGGTGTATCTGCCAGGAGGCCGAAGGCTGTAGTGCACTGGAGACGAAGGTTAGATCTAGCCTTCCTCCCCTAGTGTGGGTGGGCTCTCCGGTGTTCAGGAGGCAGATCTCGGGTGTATCTTGAAAGGTGGTGTATAGGTGTAGGCCGTCTTCATTTGTGGGGCTTGCCGAGCTTAGGAAGGGATGATGTGCGTTGAAATCCCCTCCTATGAGTGTGGCGTGGTCAGCGGCCGAAGCAAATAATTGAGTAACCTCCAGTGAGCCCCTTGGGTTCTTGTAGATGTTGTGAACAGTTAATTCCCGTTCTTGGAGGGTTACTTTGACGGCCTGTGTCTCGATGTTTTCCCCACATGGAAATTGCTGCGTGACATCGGCGGAGGGTACTTGGTGGGGCTGGTGTGTAGGCGGTGGGGGCCGGTCTTGCTGCTGGTCGGTTTGCCTGGACCCTTTTTGTTCTCTCGGAGCATCCAGGATTCCAGGCGTGGTATTTGCCCCCGCAGTTGGCACACTTGGGGGCAATTTTTTCCCCATTTTTCAACTTGGTGAGGCAGGAGTGTGTGCCGTGCTTCTGTGCTCAGACTGCGCAGATTTCCTTGTACGTGCACCTTGTCTGATGGTGCCCGTATTTCTGGCATCTGAAGCACCGCAGGGGCTCTGGGACGAAGGGCCTCACTTCGTAGATCCCCCAGGTTTTGAGGTCTATGGTGCTGGGGGTGAGCCGTAGTGCGTTATGAGCACTTGTTTCGTGGTGGCCGTCTTGTCGGACAGGGGAGAGCATCTCTCGGCTTTTAAGATCTTCGGGTGGTTCTCCAGGGGTTCGAGAGGTAGTTCCTTTGGGTACCGGAGGACTACCGACTTCATCAGTTTCTGGGCGGGGTCTAGCTTGGTTGAAGTGATGGTGGTGGTGTTTTGTAGGTAAGTGTCGAGGGTGGTGGCGGAGTTCTTGTCTTTGGGGTGAACGATCATCTCCCCCTTTAGGTTGGGCCGCACTGAGAACTTGGCCAGTGGGTTTTGCTTTTCCATCTCTGTGACGGCGGCATATGTTGTTTTTGCGTCCGTTTTCGTGATCCGGAATTTTGGCAGTGTCGTTGGAGGTGAGCTGGTGGTGGTGATGGGTGCCTTGGGGGCTGCTTGACGGCAGTCGTTTCCCGAAAAGGCACGTCGGCGTTTCTTATTTTCTACCTTCGTCCAGTTGTCCTCAGTAGCGGTAGCAGTGGTGGTGGTGGTGGAGGTGGTGGTGGTGGTGGAGTTGTTGGAGGTGGTGGCAGAGTTCCTACTTTTCAGGGCTTCGTTGAAGGCGCGTAACTGGTCTGCTTTCTCTGTGCGAAGCCTGTCGTGGTTCGGGTCGTCAGGTTGGCGGTTCAGGCGGGGATCGCGGTTAGGAGGGCGTACGCGCTCCATAACCGGGTTGTTTTTTTTTTTTTTTTTTTTTTTTTTTTTTTTTTTTTTTTTTTTTTTTTTTTTTTTTTTTTTTTTTTTTTTTTTTTATTTAGATCCTACCTATTCCGGTTGAGTAAACAGCAAAGGAATTACAGCACTCCCCACTAGCTGGTGGTCGTAGAGTGGTTCCTGAGCTTCTCTCACGGAGCCCCGATTGGGGAAGCCTACTTCCTAGTGTATGTGACTGCTCACTTATAGACGTGAGCTAAGTGTGCCTATTTGGGAAGGATAAGGATTGCGACCCTCTTTCCAGGTGGACCCGCACGATCACGGTTTTCCTGGAAAGACTCGGCTGGGGAGGGTTTGCTCCGACCCCCTTTCGTGTTCACAATCTCCTGGGAGGGAGGTGAACAGTTACAGGGGGGACCGCAGGACGAATACACTTTTGAGGGTGCAGGTCCCTAGGCCAGAGCGAAAAAGGAAAAATGGTAGTAGAAGGAAAAGAGCTCAAACCACGCCGGGAATATCGCGCTATAACTGCTCTCCAGCTGGAGTGTGGGTCACTCACACCACCAGTGGGGGGGGCAAGCTAATGCTCGATAAACCGAGAACGCTCGTGAGTTGTTGTGGACGATGACAGTCGTGGGTGGTCCGGTCCGGGAAGGTGGCCAACAATGGTACAAGGGAGAGGGCGGTCTTCAGAGTTCCGGGTCCAGCAGGAGGTCTTGTTGAGAGGTCTTCTTCGTTCAGGAGCGATGTGATGAGTGGCGGCCCGGCAGGCGGGCGGGCTTATATACAGACATTCTCCACCTCAGTGGCCACCTCATTGGCCACGAGTGCCGCATGCGTCATCCGCAAGCTACGCCCCACCTCCAAGAGGGAGGGACGGCCTTGGATGAACGATACTACCGCTGCGTCCACAGCACGCCACCTACTCCCACCAAACCGTGGGCACAGACTCAGACACTCTCTCTCCCTCACCATGAACGGATACGAGTTTGTTAACGTGGCGCGGATACGTCCGGACACGCCGACCTGCCCCAAGAAACTAAACCTCCTAGTTCTCCAGAAGTTTTTCGAAGCTAATGGGATCGTGGGGGTCACCAAGGTAGAACGCCTAAAGCTCCATGGTGACATCAAGATCACCTTCGCCGAGATGGGCATGCCCGCTCAACTCGCGGAGATCCCAGACATCAACGGCATTCCTTTTAAAATGTTTGCCTTCATGTAGGACAACTTGAAGCTGGGTGTAATCTCCCACGCCGAAATTGCCCACATGGACAAAGCAGAGCTGAGTGAGCTCCTCAAGGAGCAGCAGCTCCAAGTTGTGAAGAAGCTGTCCGACACCACTGCTCTCATCGGACACCACTCCACCCTACCCAAGGAAGCTCAACTGGCGTGGGTAACTATGCCAATCAAGCCCTACTGCAGACCGAAACGGTGTTACAAATGCCAGCACTATGGACACACTGTAAACAAGTGTGAGGCGCAGGAAGACACCTGCTCCATGTGTGGCAGCCCTGGACACCGCTACACGGCCTGCCCCAACACAGAGAAAAAATTCGTTGCCTGTGGTGGCCCACACTCCTCCGCCGACCGGACCTGCCCCAGATGGAAGGAGGAATGCAGGGTAGCCAAGGCTCGTCTTGAGAAAAAACTGAGCTACAAAGAGGCCCTCCTTGCTGTACGCTCCCAAGAAAAGAAAAAACCAGCAGTAAAGAAAAACCAAGAAAAGAAAACTCAACAGAAGCAGCCCACCACACAGAACCAAGAACACCACGTGGCCCGTGGTGCTGAAGCCCACGCGGCCAGTGGTGCTGCAGCCCACGTGGTCAACCTCTCCCTCTCTGAATTCTTCCACACCGATGAGGACTTAAAATACGAGGAGGAAGACGAACAAGAAGACCCAAACACAAACGAATGGACAATTCAAGAGAGCAAGAAGAGAAGGAGAGAGAGAAGAAAATCGACATCAAGCTAAGAAGACCAAGACATCCCCTCCACACAAGAAACCAAAACACAATCAAGCCGACCAAGCACTGAACATCCATTGCCCAACCCAACACGCACCTGACGCCTGACCTGACGCTTGACCTGACGCTTGACCTGACGCTTGACCTGACGCTAGCCTGGCCTTGTCTTGTCGCCTCCCTGCCGCGTCCAGCCGGGTTGTTGCTGCTGCCCCCATCTTATAATCCCTCACGCAAGCGGTGTTTAGCCACTGCATCTGTTCTCTCCTCCTAAAATTCACTTCAATCCTCCCTTTATTCTTCTCCTGAACCTCCTTCCCCCCTGTCACTAGCATTTTTCGATTCGATTCGGCGAAGCCACACCAGGACCACCTGTAGTAGCAACCACAACAACATGACTGGCCGAGGCAAAGGAGGCAAGGGACTTGGAAAGGGTGGCGCCAAGCGTCATCGTAAGGTGCTTCGTGACAACATCCAGGGTATCACCAAGCCCGCCATTCGTCGTCTAGCTCGGCGTGGAGGTGTTAAACGTATATCCGGCCTCATCTACGAGGAGACCCGCGGCGTCCTCAAGGTGTTTCTGGAGAACGTCATCCGTGACGCCGTCACCTACACCGAGCACGCAAAAAGGAAGACCGTCACCGCCATGGATGTGGTTTATGCCCTGAAACGGCAGGGCCGCACCCCTTATGGTTTTGGTGGTTAATCAACCTGATGGACGGGCGCACACCACCACCACCACCACGACAAACAAATATACGGACCTAATTTTAGGTCCACATTTAAATCGCTAAAGAGTTGGTTAGACACTGAGTAAATCGTTGAAAATATATCCAATAACATGATCCTCTCTAATTCTGGACTTGTGGTATGAGTATAGGTTGTGTGTGAACGTGTTGGAACCACTTCCTAATAATTGTCAGTCAGTCAGTCAACATCCACCTAACCTCCAGGTACCTCACCTAACTTCCTGTAGCGTCCCCGAACCTCACGAAATGTAACCCAATGTAGTTTATAATCTATCCTAACATGACATAACATAACCACGCACTATATTACTTCGGTAAGAGTAATGAGTTTTAATACGCAAAGTTGCAGTTAGCATTCATTCATACATACATA
>NW_024736808.1:0-7500 GCF_018991925.1 Homarus americanus
TTAATGAGAGGCTCCTCATATTCCAATGGTCATTATATACACTTTATATGAGACCTCCTAATATTCACCAGCTGGTAATTATACACCTTTATTGATGAGAGGCTCTCATATTATTACCAAGCTGGTCATTATATACACCTTTGTGAGGCTCCTCATATTATTACCAAACTGGTCATTATATACACCTTTATTAATAAAGGCTCTCATATTATTACCAAGCTGGTCATTATATACACCCTTTATTAAAGAGGCTCCTCATATTATTACCAAGCTGGTCATTATATACACCTTTATTAATATGAAGGCTCCTCATATTATTACCAAGCTGGTCATTATATACACCTTTATTAATGAGGCTCCCATTTATTATTACCAAGCTAGTCATTATATACACCATTAATAGAGAGGCTCCTCATGTTATTACCAGCTGGTCATTATATACACCTTTATTAATAAGGCTCCTCATATTAATACCAAGCTGGTCATTATATACACCTATTGACTCTCTATATTACCAAACTAGTTATATACACCTTTATTAATGAGAGAGCTCTCATATTATTACCAAACTGGTCATTATATACCTTTAATGAGGCTCTCATATTATTACCAAGCTGGTCATACCACCTTTATTAATGAGAGGCTCCTCATATGTGCAGCTGGTCATTATATAACCTTTATTAATAAAGGCTCCTCATATTATTACCAAGCTGGTCTTATATACACCTTTACTGTATATTACCGGGGTAAATATGACGTCCAGTACATCCATATTAATTAATAAGTCTTGCCCGTAAAGTTTTGTTAAACATAATTTATATAGAAAAAGTTTACAATAGAAAGTGAGTTATCTGAAGATCATATTGGGTTCCAGAGAAAGGGCTTGGGCGTCTTGGCCCAAGGCTTTTTTGAGAGTGAAGGGCTTCAGGTCACAGAAGATTTGTATATCTACTTTGTTGATTTTGATGAAGTTTTTGTTAAGGTGAAACAACAAACTTATAGGGTCTTGGAACAACTAGGCATTAATGAAGAGATACTGGCAACAGGAGGCTTCAGTATTTGTGCCTATACTGAACTTTACTAATTGATTTCACATCAGCAGGGGAAAGAAACAGGCTGTGTTCTGTCTCCAACACTGTAATATATATTCAAATACTAATGAGAGAGAGAAGTTATAAGTGATAATGAAGGACAAAGTTAATGGTAAAGTAATATCAGATAATTACTCGCACACTAAGGTGTGATAAAGCTCCTGGAAATAAGCAGCTGACAGCTTTGTCGGGTGTCGCCATTCAGGTGCCCCACCACTGTTTCGCCAATTTGCACACAGAGCTGTACTCCCCACGCCGCCCGTCAGTACACCGCCTTAAACAGTACCCATTGACTATATTCATGCTGAACGGTATAACGCATGGTTATAAACTGTACCTTATCCAGCTGTAAACCTGTATGACAACTTTCACTGAATACAAATAATCATCACCATCATCATCACCATCATCGCCATCATCATCTTCGTCATCACATCATCATCATCATCATCCTCTACAGCGGGTCACCAACTTTTTTTACAGTGGGCCGGATAAGAAGAGAATGACGAGCGCGGACCGCATAATCATTCTGTTCCCAATACTTGCGCAAGCCAGAACGAAAGCCATGCAAACTATGGTAACGTCAGGCGTGAGCGGAGCTACCACACTGGGCCTGTCAGACTGACGTCCGCGGGCCGTAGTTTAGTGACCCCTGCTCTAGCAAACCACGTCATCCGCTGAGTAAAGCTGCAGCGCCCATGTGTCACGGGACCGGCTCAACAATCGGCTTCCATCACCTGGTTGACGAACTCTATCTGGTACGACACGCACTACAGCCTCGATGGGAGGTGTGGTGGTAAAACGAACTAATTGCATTATAAGTTTGGCTCTGTATAAACAACAACTTTCTACTTTACGATGATTCACGTTTTATTCTACATCTTGTGACGTATTACTTAAACATACAGGATTGATAAAACTTTATAAGGGATAATGTGATGACAGTTGGTAAGAATAACATGAAATTAAATATTTTCTCAAAAGTTTATATTTAAAACACATATAAAACTTTTATATAAATAACCAACGTTAGATAAAGCCAGAGAAGTGACGTCACTCCTCCCACTAATAAAAACATACTCTGTAATACCCATAGCTTGCCTCTAATATACCACCAACACATTTACATTAACAAAATTATACGACTTTTAATTCACTTGTAAATATATGTAAAAGACAATAAGTTTATATGCAATTATCACAGCTGGAGACACCAGAATCTCTCAGTGGCCCATAACAACAAGTAGTTTCTTCCTTGACCAGCTACTTTAAACCTCTGATTGGTCATTAGATCACGTAAACACCAATCAGCGTCCATTTAGCCTTCTCATATCCGACAAAATCTCGTGGCGAGAAAGTAAGAGAGTATTTTATATATGACACGAGAAGCTTGAAGAAGACGAAGACAATTAAGGTGTTGATAAGACAAGCGAAAGAGAATGTTGTCTTGGCTCCTAAGACAACCTTTATAAAGAGCAGAGTTCACCAAAGGTGCACCCCACAACGAAATTGCAGGTACAGTATATGCATTAACACAGACAGAATTGGTGGCCGATATATAAACCCTTGGCTAAATAGAAAATGTGAAACTGTTATAAGAAGAGGCATGAACAGAAATACCAAAGAGACAGAAACAGACAGAAATGGACAGATGAAGAATTAAAACAGAAACACAAAATAAAAACTGAAAAATAGTAAAAAATCGCATAAAACAAAATCAGGTTGGCTCACATATGAACCATAAAGAGTCTCCCCACCACCACCTTCCTTCCTTCCTTACTTCTTCCTTCCCCTCCCTCCCTCCCTTCCTTCCCCTCCCTACCTTCCTTCCTTCCCCTCCCCTCCTTCCTTCCCTCCCTCCCTTCCTTCCTTCCTTCCCTCCTCCCTTCCTTCCCTCCTCCCCTACCTTTCCTTCCCCTCCTCCTCCCTTCCTTCCCCTCCCTCCCTCCTTCCTTCCTTCCCCTCCTCCTTCCCTTCCCTCCACCTCCCCTTCCTTCCTTCTCCTCCCCTACCTTCCTTCCCTCCTTCCTTCCTTCCCCTCCTCCTTCCCCCCCTCCCTCCCTTCCTTCCTTCTCCTCCCCTACCTTCCTTCCCCCCTTCCTTCCTTCCTTCCCCTCCCCTCCTTCCTTCCTTCCCCTCCCTCCCTTCCTTCCCTCCCTCCCTTCCTTCCTTCTCCTCCCTACCTTCCTTCCCTCCTTCCTTCCTTCCTCCTCCTTCCTTCCCCTCCCTCCTTCCCCTTCTCCTCCCTACCTTCCTTCTCCTCACCTTCCTTCCCTCCTCCTTCCTCCTCCTTCCTTCCTTCTCCTCCCTACCTTCCCTTCCTCCTTCCTTCCTTCCCCTCCTCCTTCCTTCCTCCCTCCTTCCTTCCTTCTCCTCCTCCTTCCTTCCCCTCCTCCTTCCTTCCTCCTCCCTTCCTTCCCTTATCCTCCTACCTTCCTTCCTCCTTCCTTCCTTCCTCCTTCCTTCCTTCATTCCCTCCTTCCTTCCTCCCTCCTCCTTCTTCCTTCCTCCTCCCTTCCTCCTCCCTTCCTTCCTTCTCCTCTGTCCTTCCTTCCCTCCTTCATCCTTCCCTCCTCATTCCTCCTCCTTCCTTCATTATCCTCACCTTCCTTCCTCCTCTTCCTCCTCATTCCTTTCCTCCTTTTCATCTCTTATTCCTTCCCTCCTCCTTCATTCCTTCCCTCCTCCTTCCCTCCTCCCTTCCTTCCTCTCTACCTTCCTTCCTCTCTTCCTTCTTTTCCTTCCCCTTCCTTCCTTCCTTCCTTCCTTCCTTCATTCTTCCTCCTACCTTGCTTCCTTCCTTCCTTCCTCCTCCTACCTTCCTTCCTTCATTTCCTTCCTTCCTTCCTTCCTTCCTTCATTCCCCTCCTTCCATTCCTTCCATTCCCTTCATTATCCTCCTACCTTCCTTCATTCATCTTCTTCATTCCTTCATTCTTCCTTCATTATTAAGCTTCATCCACTCCTCCCTATATTCATTCCTTCATTCATTCCTTCACTTTCATTCCTTCCATTCCTTCACTTCCTTCAATCCCTCCACCCCACCCTCCTTTGTCCTCATCTTCCTCCCCGGACCTCCTAACCACCCTCCTCCCCATCCACCCTATTCCCCTCCACCCCTCCCCACCTCCACCCTCCTCACCTTTCCCCACCCTCCTACCTTCAAACACCCTCCACCTCCTCCCTTCTCCCCACCCCCACCTTATCCTGCCACCACCTTCACCCATCCTCCACCCCTCCCCACCTCCACCCTTCATCCCACCCCTCACCCGACTCCCACCCTCTCCCACCCTCCACCTACGCCATCCTCACCTCCCACCCTCCAAGCTTCTCCACATCCTCCACCCTACTCCCACCTCCACCCTACTCCCCACCCTCCACCCTACTCCCTCACCTACTCCCCATCCTCCTGCCCTACTCCCCACCTCCCCCTTCACCCCATCCTCCACCCTGCCCCCCATCCTCCCACCTACTCCCCACCCCCTCCACCCCTCACCCCATCCTCCACCCTGCTCACCCCCAACTACTCCACATCCTCCACCCTACTCACCCTCCACCCGCCCTCCACCATGTCACCCTCCACCATACATCCTCCACCCCTACTCCCCACCCTCCAAACTTCTCCCACATCCTCCATCCTGCTCCCACCCTCCACCTACTCCCCACACCCTCCACCCTACTTCCCACCCCTCCACCTGCTCCCCACCCTCCACCCTACTCCCCCACCCTCCATCCTCCCCACCCTCCACCTCTCCCCACCCACCTCTCCCCTCCACCCTACTCCCATCCTCCACCCCTCTCCCCACCTCCACCCTACTCCCACCCCACCCCTACTCCCACCCTCCACCCCTACTACATCCTCCACCCTACTCCCCACCCTCCACACTACCCACATCCTCCACCCTACTCCCACCCTCCCCACCCCACCCTCCACCATACTCCCAAACCTCCACCCCACAACATCCTCCACCCCTACTCCCCACCCTCCAAACTACTCCACATCCTCCACTCTCCCCACCCTCCACCTGCTCCCCACCTCCACCCCTACTTCCACCCTCCCACCCTACTCCCCACCCTCCACCCCTCTCCCCCTCCAAACTTCTCCCCACCCTCCACCCCTCCCCCTCCACCTCCCCACCCTCCACCCTACTCCCCACATCCTCCACCCTACTCCCCCACCCTCCACCCTACTCCACATCCTCCACCCTACTCCCCACCCTCACCCTACTCCCCCACCCTCCACCCTCCCCCACCTCCACCCTACTCCCCACCCTCCACCCCTACTCCCCACCCTCCACCCCTCTCCCCATCCTCCACCCCTACTCCCCACCCTCCACCCATACCCATCCTCCCACCCCTCCCCATCCTCCACCTACTCCCCACCCTCCACCCCTGCACCCACATCCTCCACCCCTACTCCCCCACCCTCCAAACTACTCCACATCCTCCACCCCTCTCCCCACCCTCCATCTCTCCCCACCCTCCACCCCTACTCCACCCTCCACCCCTCCCCACCCTCCACCCTACTCCCCCCACTCCCCCACCCTCCACCCCTCTCCCCACCCTCCCACCCTCTCCACCTCCCCCCTCCCCCACCTCCACCCCTCCCCACCCTCCACCCTCCCCACCCTCCCACCCTACTCCCCACCCTCCCACCCCTCATACATCTCCAACTTCTCCCATCCTCCACCTCCCCACCTCCACCCTACTCCCCACCCTCCACCCTACCCCCCTCCACCCCTCCCCACCCTTCAAACTTCTCCCCACCCTCCACACTACTCCCCACCCCTCCACCCCTTCACCCCCATCCTCCACCCTACTCCCCATCCTCCACCCTACTCCCCCACCCTTCCACCCCATCCTCCACCCTACTCCACATCCTCCACCCTACTCCCCCACCCTCCACCCTACTCCCCTCCACCCTACTCCCCACCCTCCACCCTTCACCCCATCCTCCACCCCTACTCCCATCCTCCACCCTACTCCCACCCTCCACCCCTCTCCCCACCCTCCACCCCTACTCCCACCCTCACCCACCCCTCCACCCTACTCCCCATCTCCCACCTACTCCCCACCCTCCACCCCTACTCCCCCACCTCCACCCCTTCACCCCATCCTCCACCTCCCACATCCTCCACCCTTCTCCCCACCCCTCCACCCTACTCCCCACCCTCCACCCTCCCACCCTCCCTTCTCCCCACCCTCCACCTTCACCCCATCCTCACCCTACTCCCACATCCTCCACCCCTACTCCCCACCCTCCACCCCTACTCCCCACCCTCCACAGTGTTCCCGTCTCCCTCAACTCAGAGACCAAAACAAAGGCCCAGACACACAAAGTCTTGTCTTCCTTAGTCAGGTAATCTTGTCTTCCTTGGTCAGGTAGTCTTGTCTTCCTTGGTCAGGTAGTCTTGTCTTCCTTAGTCCAGGTGAGTCTTGTCTTCCTTGGTCAGAGTGAGTCTTGTCTTCCTTGGTCAGGTGGTCTTGTCTTCCTTGGTCAGGTGAGTCTTGTCTTCCTTGGTCAGGTGAGTCTTGCCTTCCTTGGTCAGGTGAGTCTTGTCTTCCTTGGTCAGGTAGTCTTGTCTTCCTTGGTCAGGTGAGTCTTGTCTTCCTTGGTCAGGTGAGTCTTGTCTTCCTTGATCAGGTGAGTCTTGTCTTCCTTGGTCAGGTGAGTCTTGTCTTCCTTGGTCAGGTGGTCTTGTCTTCCTTGGTCAGGTGAGTCTTGTCTTCCTTGGTCAGGTGGTCTTGTCTTCTTGGTCAGGTAGTCTTGTCTTCCTTGGTCAAGGTGAGTCTTGTCTTCCTTGGTCAGGTGGTCTTGTCTTCCTTGGTCTCTCACCCACCACACACCCTGTCTCTCACCCACCACACCTGTCTCTCACCCACCACACCCTGTCTCTCACCCACCACACCTCTCTCACCCCACCACACATGTCTCTCACCCACCACACCCTGTCTCTCACCACCACACCCTGTCTCTCACCCACCACACCCTGTCTCTCACCCACCACACCCTGTCTCTCACCCACACCCTGTCTCTCACCCACACCACCCTGTCTCTCACCCACCACACCCTGTCTCTCACCCACCACACATGTCTCTCACCCACCACACCTGTCTCTCACCCCACCACACCTGTCTCCCACCCCACCACCCTGTCTCTCACCCCACCACCCTGTCTCTCACCCACCACACCCTGTCTCTCACCCCACCACACCCCTGCTCTCACCCACCACACCCTGTCTCCACCACACCCTGTCTCAACAGCCCTTAAGACAGACGTAGACAGAGGCGAGAGACAGATATTCTCTAAGGGCTGAGGGGGCGGCAGCAAGGCAACCCTTAAACAGTCACAGGACAGTGTGGTGAATTATCCCTGGTGACCGTAGAATGACCGTAGTGACCGTAGAAT
>NW_024736809.1:0-11829 GCF_018991925.1 Homarus americanus
TACTATCGCCTAGGTCGGTAATTTTGAATGTGGCTGGTGGAGAGCTCCATGGTGGAGGAACTACGTAACCATTTTTTGAAAAATTGTGAACAAATTTAGAAAATTTTTGGAAAATTTTCTGAAAATTTTGGGAAATGTTTTGAAATATTTTGAAAAATTTTCGGAAATTTTTTGAAAATTTTTTGAAAATTTTTGAAAATTTTCCGAAAATTTTTGAAAATTTTTGAAGATTTTCGAAAATTTTCCAAAAATTTTTCAGAGGGTCTGACCTTGGGTGTAGAAGGCCGCTCTGGATGTATGGTGTTTTGGATCCACCGAGCCATCTGTGAAGTATCATGCTGCATCTGCCGGTGTCTCGGTGGCTATGGCTTCCAGAGTTATTTTTTTGAGGTCCTCCTTCTGGAGGTAGGCTTTACTATCGCCTAGGTCGGTAATTTTGAATGTGGCTGGTGGAGAGCTCCATGGTGGAGGAACTACGTAACCATTTTTTGAAAAATTGTGAACAATTTAGAAGATTTTTGGAAAATTTTCTGAAAATTTTGGGAAATGTTTTGACTCTTTGAAAATTTTGAAAAATTTTTGAAAGATTCGAAAAGTACTACTTTCAGAGGAATCTGTTTTAGATTGTGGCCACTCCGGATGTATGATGTTTTGGATCCACAAGCCATCTGTGAAGTATATGCTGCATCTGCAGGGGTAATATAAGTGGCTATATTTCCAGAGAGTTATTTTTTGGGGGTCCTTCTGGAGGTGGCTTTACTATCGCCTAGGTCGGTAATTTTGAATGTAAGCTGGTGGAGAGCTCCATGGTGGAGGAACTACGTAACCATTTTTTTAAAAATTGTGAACAATTTTAGAAAATTTTTGGAAAATTTTCTGAAAATTTTTGGAAATGTTTTGAAATATTTTGAAAAATTTTCGGAAAATTTTTGAAAATTTTTTGAAAATTTTTGAAAATTTTCCGAAAATTTTTGAAAATTTTTGAAGATTTTCGAAAATTTTCCAAAAATTTTTCAGAGGGTCTGACCTTGGGTGTAGAAGGCCGCTCCGCATGTATGGTGTTTTGGATCCACCGAGCCATCTGTGAAGTATCATGCTGCATCTGCCGGTGTCTCGGTGGCTATGGCTTCCAGAGTTATTTTTTTGAGGTCCTCCTTCTGGAGGTAGACTTTACTATCGCCTAGGTCGGTAATTTTGAATGTGGCTGGTGGAGAGCTCCATGGTGGAGGAACTACGTAACCATTTTTTGAAAAATTGTGAACAATTTTAGAAAATTTTTGGAAAATTTTCTGAAAATTTTGGGAAATGTTTTGAAATATTTTGAAAAATTTTTTCGAAAATTTTTGAAAATTTTCCGAAAATTTTTGAAAATTTTTGAAGATTTTCGAAAATTTTCCCAAAAATTTTCAGAGGGTCTGACCTTGGGTGTAGAAGGCCGCTCCGGAGCGGATGTATGATGTTTTGGATCCACCAAGCCATCTGTGAAGTATCATGCTGCATCTGCCGGTGTATCGGTGGCTATGGCTTCCAGAGTTATTTTTTTGAGGTCCTTCTGGAGGTAAAGGCGAACCTCCCCTCCACCCAGCACTACGAAGCACGCCATCTATTGTCCTGATCTACCTACCACCACCACGAGCAACGCCATCGAATGAGACACGGGCGACCTGTCTAGTTACCACTCCGAGGTTTCCCTTCTCCATATCCTGGGTTGCGTCACCTCCTCAGTCTTCTTTGTCAGCTCCAATTCGAGGAGAGGGCACTTGGCTCTGGGAAGTGACCACAGGATCATCTAACCTCTAAACCTACGTGCAGTGACTACCTACCGTCTTCTACAATACTCAGCCTTACTCGTCAGCCATCTCAGCTCCTCACTTAAGTACTTATATGTTGTATTAACTCCCCCACGTCCACTTGCTTCAAGATTGTTTTATGTTTATTAATATGTATATACTGTTAATGTTTAGGTTAAGTTTGGTTAAGGGTAATTTATAAGCTGAATATTTTGTTAAGGGATTTATGGTACTCTTATTATATACAACGAAAACTCGCATCCTTTGTCTACCCTTTTATAGTCCGATTGTCTTTGTTTTTTTTTTATTGTTGTTACCTGTTGGGATCTGGGTAGACGTGTAACTATATTCTAAATCCCCAACTCGTAACAAATGGCGACCGTGACAGGACCGACCTTAAGTACCATATTCCTTCCTCCCTTGTTACTCGGTGTTAATTATTCCTCCCAGTCACTTCTGTTCACAATTGCTTTACGGTAGTTTAAAGTTTCCTTCATATGTGTGTGCATATATTGGTATTATCGTATAGTAAGAGTGACAGACGTAGGATATTAGGTTCCAAGTGTCATAAGGCTTACCTGTTATTACACGTGGCAGTTGTGTAGTAAGTCTTATCGAGTGTTGGGAAGAATCCGGATCTGTTTAATGCCGTACCCTCACTCCAGAGTAGGCTGTTCCATAGTCACTAGTTTAGGGTGAAGTGATATCTTGGGACGCCCCGCTCTACCAGGACCCCATAATTATAAAGCCTCAAATATTGTTCTTCTCATTATCTCATTCAGGGTCAATCATACCATTTATCAGGGTTGTTTATTCGGATCTTTATATTAATGCCGTAATACGCCCTTCCTCTTTAAAGTATCTCGGGGTTGTTAATCCGGATCTTTATATTAACGCCGTAATACGCCCTTCCTCTTTAAAGTATCTCGGGGTTGTTAATCCGGATCTTTATATAAAATGCCGTAATACGCCCTTCCCCTTTCAAGTCTCTTATCCTTATCTAAGGATCTTCTCAGAAGAACAATAATCAGAAGTGTAATTTCCCTAGGTATAACTTGGTAGTCCTGGAGGAGTGGAAGAGCAAGATACCATTTCACATCTTGAAGCATGTGGAGGAGCGTGGAGAGGTTAATTTAGGACGTGCGGCTGAGCTGGCTAATGAGTACGCCTTGCTGGTGGAGTCACTGTGCCGTAGGGAACGTGGTACTTCCCGACATGTTAGGTCATCCTCTGATGATAACCTTGGGAACGTGAGTGGTAGGTCGAAAGGTCCCACACCTACTCCCCCCGATGCAACCAAGCTTACTTGTTCTTACTGTAAAAACCCAGGCCATACGTCCAGACTTGTAAACACCCAAAAAGTCGAATTGCTAAAAGTAGTTCCCTGGATCCCAAATCCAAACCAATAGCAAACACCAATGTGGAAAGGCCCCATCAGGATCTCTTCTCTTCATTCACCTATGAGGGAAAAATTTCAATCATAGAGGGGTCTCGTTCTTTCCCTATTCGTATACTACGTGATACGGGCGCAGCACAATCTATCCTCCTGTTTAACGTCATTCCTGATATATCTACCGCATTTACTAATGAGAGTGTTCTAATTTCGGATCTCTCATCCCATTCTTCCTATCCTTTAGCTAAAGTGCACCTCCAATGTCCCTTGATTACTGGGGAAGTGCAAATAGCCATAAGGAAAGACCCAATGCCTGTGTGCGGCATTCATTTATTATTTGGTAATGACTTGGTAGGAGATCTAGTGGTTCCCAACATAAAGACAGTCGACTCTCCCTTACCTGTCAACTCCACCACTGACCTTAAAGAAACTATTCCTCATCTTTTCCCATCTTGTGCTGTCACCCGGTCACAGAGTGTGCGAAATGGGCCCTCTTCATCTGAAACCACCTCCAATATCTTACTACCCACAGAAGATCTGTACAATAAGACCATTAGTAGGGATGAGCTCATTACAGCCCAACAATCTGATCCATCTTTGTTCAAACAGGTGATGAAAGACCCCAGTGTGGACCATTGTACATCTTCAGCTTACCACCCACCGTCCCAAGGTTGCTTGGAACGGTTCCATCAAAACTTTCAAGTCGATGCTAATAAACTATCTCCCCTCAACTATATAGTCCATAATCCTGATCGCAGAAAAGATTCACAACTTGTTCACATTAATCTCATGAAACTTTACCATTCCAGGCAGTCAGAGGAAGACATCCCAGAGGCTATAAGTCAACCTGTATTGCATACGGTTTTGTCAGGGCCGGAGCCGGAGACAGATGACATGGACCTATTGGAGAATTTAGGCTTCCCTCTACCTAAAGAAAACCCTGCTAACAGTCACATACTCAACAACTTGGATGAGTATTTTTCTGTTCTGAATCCATCTCAAGCAAAAGATCTCACTAAGTTATTATCAACATTTCCTAAAGTCACATCAGACCTCCCAGGGTTTTGCAATATACTTAAACATGATATTAAGCTAATCTCGGATGATGTACAACCCATTAGGCAATCAGCCTATCGACTAAATCCACAAAAAAAAGAGATTATGAAAAAGGAGGTAGATTTTTTGTTAAAACATAACTTAGCTGAGCCTAGTACCTCCCCCTGGGCTTCACCTTGCCTTCTCATTCCAAAACCCGATGGCACTTTTCGTTTCTGTACCGATTATCGTAAAGTGAACCAGGTCACTGTCTCAGACTCCTATCCTTTACCTTTAATTGAAGATATAATAGACAGCATAGGCTGTGCCAAATTTATCAGTACGGTGGACTTATTGAAAGGATATTATCAAGTGGGACTCACGGATAGGGCCAAAATAATCTCGGCATTTATAACTCCATTTGGTCTTTCAATATTTGGTTATGGCGTTTGGCTTTTCTAATGCTCCGGCCACATTCCAGAGGGCCATCAACTTCCTAATTCAAGACTTAGGTGGGACGTTCGCCTACCTGGATGACCTGGTGGTGGTGTCGGACAGCTGGGACGAACATCGGGTGCGTTTGGAGATACTGTTTGCACGACTGCAAGAGACTGGATTCACCATAAACCTGGCTAAATCTGCTTTTGGCCGGGCCTCAGTGACTTACCTGGGACACATCGTTGGGCATGGTATGGTGAGACCCAAGGACGCAAACGTTAGAGCCATCTTGTCCTTTCCCACTCCAAGGACGAGGAAGGAACTCATGCGCTTCCTGGGAATGTGCGGCTACTACCGTCGGTTCTGCAGTAACTTCTCCAGCGTGGCCGGACCCCTCACAGACCTTACCAGTTCTGCGGTCCCTTACATCTGGAACCAGAGGTGCGACCAGTCTTTCCACCGCCTCAAAGCCTTCCTTGCCTCCGCTTCCGTAGTCCACCCCCTGACTACACCTCTCGCCCCTTCCATCTGCAAATCGACGCTAGTGGTGTCGGAGTAACAGCTCCTCGCCAACCCGACCCAACCACTGATGTTCTTCACCCTGTGGCATATTAATTCCGCCAAGTTGAAAAAACATCAGACCAACTACTGACCATAGAGAAGGAGGCCTTAGCTCTGGTGTTGGGCAATAAAGAAGTTTGAATGTTACCCCAGTCTTGCCCACAAACAACCCTAGTCTTCACCGACCATAACCCACTCACGTTCATCCAAACCAACAAGACCTCCAACCAGCGAATCCTCCGCTGGGCTCTCCTCACCCAGCCCTATAATCTACAAGTCCGGCACATAAAGGGGTCGATAACCTGATTGCAGACTCCTTATCCCGAGCTCCAGTGGAAATGCAGCAGCTACTCTCCAGACGCACCAGTTGATCACCTCCTTCGCGCCAGCGCTACGGAGGTCTTTGGAGGGGGGGTGTTACGAACCCCTCCACCCAGCACTACGAACCACGCCATCCATTGTCCTGATCTACCTACCCAGCACCACGAGCAACGCCATCTAGGGACGAGACACGAGTATGACTCGTCTTAGTTACCACTCCGAGGTTTCCCTTCTCCCTATCCTGGTTGTTGCGTCACCTCCTCAAAGTCTTCTTTGTCAGCTCCAATTCGAGGAAAGAGGACTTGGCTCTGGGAAGTGACCACAGGATCATCTATCCTCTAAACCTACGTGCAGTGACTACCTACCGTCTTTCACATAATACTCTCAGCCTTACTTTGTCAGCCATCTCAGCTCCTCACTTAAGTACTTTATATGTTGGCCAACTCCCCCACGTCTCACTCTTTAGTTTTCAAGAGACATTGTTTTTATGTTTATTAATATGTATACTGTTAATGTTTAGGTTGGTTTGGCTAGGCAATTTATGTTGAATATTTTGTTATGACTTGGCGGTACTCTATTATATACAACGAAAACTCTCGCATCCTTTGTCTACCCTTTTATAGTCCGATTGTCTTTGTTTTTTTTTATTGTTGTTACCTGTTGGGATCTGGGTAGACGTATAACTATATTCTAAATCCCCAACTCGTAACAATACTAAATCGACCCTCAATTGACTTTGAGAGTCTCCCACTCGTTGTGTGGCGATTCTCGGTTTACTTCGTATAATATTGTTATAAAGTACTAAACCGACCCTCAATTGACTTTGAAAGTCTCCCAGTCGTTGTGTGGCGATTCTCAAATTATTTCGTATAATATTGTTCTTAAGTACTAAATCGATTCTCAATTGACTTTCACAGTCTCCCACTGGGTGTGTGGCGATTCTCGGATTATTTCGTATAATATTGTTATAAAGTACTAAATCGACCCTCAATTGACTTTGACAGTCTCCCACAGGGTATGTAGCGATTCTCGGATTATTTTGTATAATATTGTTCTTAAATACTAAATCGACCCTCAATTGACTTTGAGAGTCTCCCACTCGTTGTGTGGCGATTCTCGTATTATTTCGTATAATATTGTTTAAAGTACTAAACCGACCCTCATTGACTTTGACCCTCAATTGGCGATTCTCATTTATTTCGTATAATATTGTTTTAAGTACTAAATCGACCCTCAATTGACTTTGACAGTCTCCCACTGGTTGTGTGGCGATTCTCGGATTATTTCGTATAATATTGTTATAAAGTACTAAATCGACCCTCAATTGACTTTGACAGTCTCCCACTCGTTGTGTGGCGATTCTCGGATTATTTGGTAAAATATTGTTATAAAGTACTAAATCGACCCTCAATTGACTTTGACAGTCTCCCACTGGGTGTGTGGCGATTCTCGGATTATTTGGTAAAATATTGTTATAAAGTACTAAATCGACCCTCAATTGACTTTGGCAGTCTCCCACTCGGTGTGTGGCGATTCTCGGATTATTTGGTAAAATATTGTTATAAAGTACTAAATCGACCCTCAATTGACTTTGACAGTCTCCCACTGGGTGTGTGGCGATTCTCGGATTATTTCGTATAATATTGTTATAAAGTACTAAATCGACCCTCAATTGACTTTGAGAGTCTCCCACTCGGTGTGTAGCGATTCTCGGATTTTTTGGTAAAATATTGTTCTTAAGTACTAAATCGACCCTCAATTGACTTTGAGAGTCTCCCACTCGGTGTGTGGCGATTCTCGGATCACTTGGTAAAATATTGTTATAAAGTACTAAATCGACCCTCATTTGACTTTGAAAGTCTCCCAGTCGTTGTGTGGCGATTCTCGTATTATTTCGTATAATATTGTTCTTAAGGACTAAATCGACCCTCAATTGACTTTGACAGTCTCCCACTCAGTGTGTGGCGATTCTCGGATTATTTCGTATAATATGGTTATAAAGTACTAAACCGACCCTCAATTGACTTTGACAGTCTCCCACTGGGTGTGTGGCGATTCTCGGATTATTTCGTATAATATGGTTATAAAGTACTAAACCGACCCTCAATTGACTTTGACAGTCTCCCACTGGGTGTGTGGCTATTCTCGGATTATTTCGTATAATATTGTTATAAAGTACTAAACCGACCCTTAATTGACTTTGCCAGTCTCCCACTGGTTGTGTGGCGATTCTCGGATTATTTGGTATAATATTGTTATAAAGTACTAAATCGACCCTCAATTGACTTTGACAGTCTCCCATTCGCTATGTGGCGATTCTCGGATTACTTGGTAAAATATTGTTTTAAAGTACTAAATCGACCCTCAATTGACTTTGACAGTCTCCCACTGAGTGTGTGGCGATTCTCGGATTATTTCGTATAATATTGTTCTTAAGTACTAAATCGACCCTCAATTGACTTTGACAGTCTCCCACTCGGTGTGTGGCGATTCTCGGATTATTTTGTTATAATATTGTTATAAAGTACTAAATCGACCCTCAATTGACTTTGACAGTCTCCCACTCGCTATGTCGCGATTCTCGGATTACTTGGTAAAATATTGTTATAAAGTACTAAATCGACCCTCAATTGACTTTGACAGTCTCCCACTGAGTGTGTGGCGATTCTCGGATTATTTCGTATAATATTGTTATAAAGTACTAAATTGACCCTCAATTGATTTTGACAGTCTCCCACTGGATGTTGCGATTTCCGGATTATTTCGTATAATATTGTTATAAAGTACTAAATCGACCCAAAAATGACTTTGACAGTCTCCCACTCGTTGTGTGGCGATTCTCGGATTATTTGGTAAAATATTGTTATAAATTACTAAATCGACCCTCAATTGACTTTGGCAGTCTCCCACTGGGTGTGTGGCGATTCTCGGATTATTTCGTATAATATTGTTATAAAGTACTAAATTGACCCTCAATTGAGTTTGACAGTCTCCCACTGGGTGTGTGGCGATTCTCGGATTATTTCGTATAATATTGTTTTAAAGTACTAAATCGACCCTCAATTGACTATGACAGTCTGCCACAGGTTGTGTGGCGATTCTCGGATTATTTCGTATAATATTGTTATAAAGTACTTAATCGACCCTCAATTGACTTTCACAGTCTCCCACAGGGTGTGTGGCGATTCTCGGATTATTTCGTATATTATTGTTATAAAGTACTAAATCGACCCTCAATTGACTTTGAGAGTCTCCCACTCAGTGTGTGGCGATTCCCGGATTATCTCGTATATTATTGTTATAAAGTACTAAATCGACCCTCAATTGACTTTGACAGTCTCCCACAGGGTGTGTGGCGATTCTCGGATTATTTTGTATAATATTGTTCTTAAGTACTAAATCGACCCTCAATTGACTTCGACAGTCTCCCACGCGGTGTGTGGCGATTCTCGGATTACTTCGTATAATATTGTTATAAAGTACTAAACCGACCCTCAATTGACTTTGAAAGTCTCCCAGTCGTTGTGTGGCGATTCTCGAATTATTTCGTATAATATTGTTCTTAAGTACTAAATCGACCCTCAATTGACTTTGAGAGTCTCCCACTCGGTGTGTGGCGATAGTCAAATTATTTCGTATAATATTGTTGTAAAGTACTAAATCGACCCTTAATTGACTTTGCTAGTCTCCCACTGGGTGTGTGGCGAATATCGGATTATTTGGTATAATATTGTTATAAAGTACTAAACCGACCCTCAATTGACTTTGACAGTCTCCCACTGGGTGTGTGGCGATTCTCGGAATATTTCGTATAATATTGTTATAAAGTACTAAACCGACCCTTAATTGACTTTGCTAGTCTCCCACTGGGTGTGTGGCGATTCTCGGACTATTTCGTATAATATTGTTATAAAGTACTAAATCGACCCTCAATTGACTTTGACAGTCTCCCAAGCGGTGTGTGGCGATTCTCGGATTACTTCGTATAATATTGTTATAAAGTACTAAACCGACCCTCAATTGACTTTGAAAGTCTCCCAGTCGTTGTGTGGCGATTCTCGAATTATTTCGTATAATATTGTTCTTAATTACTAAATCGACCCTCAATTGACTTTGACAGTCTCCCACTCGGTATGTGGCGATTCTCAAATTATTTGGTAAAATATTGTTATAAAGTACTAAATCGACCCTCAATTGACTTTGAAAGTCTCCCACTGGGTGTGTGGCGATTCTCGGATTATTTCGTATAATATTGTTATAAAGTACTAAATCGACCCTCAATTGACTTGGACAGTCTCCCACTCGGTGTGTGGCGATTCTCGGATTATTTGGTAAAATATTGTTATAAAGTACTAAATCGACCCTCAATTGACTTTGACAGTCTCCCACTGGGTGTGTGGCGATTCTCGGATTATTTCGTATAATATTGTTATAAAGTACTAAATCGACACTCAATTGACTATGACAGTCTGCCACAGGGTGTGTGGCGATTCTCGGATTATTTTGTATAATATTGTTCTTAAGTACTAAATCGACCCTCAATTGACTTCGACAGTCTCCCACGCAGTGTGTGACGTTTCTCGGATTACTTCGTATAATATTGTTATAAAGTACTAAATCGACCCTCAATTGACTTTGAGAGTCTCCCACTCGGTGTGTGGCGATTCTCGGATTATTTGGTAAAATATTGTTCTTAAGTACTAAATCGACCCTCAATTGACTTTGAGAGTCTCCCACTCGGTGTGTGGCGATTCTCGGATCACTTGGTAAAATATTGTTATAAAGTACTAAATCGACCCTCATTTGACTTTGAAAGTCTCCCAGTCGTTGTGTGGCGATTCTCGTATAATTTCGTATAATGTTGTTCTTAAGGACTAAATCGACCCTCAATTGACTTTGAGAGTCTCCCACTCGGTGTGTGGCGATTCTCGGATCACTTGGTAAAATATTGTTATAAAGTACTAAATCGACCCTCATTTGACTTTGAAAGTCTCCCACTGGGTGTGTGGCGATTCTCGGATTATTTCGTATAATGTTGTTCTTAAGGACTAAATCGACCCTCATTTGACTTTGAAAGTCTCCCACTGGGTGTGTGGCGATTCTCGATTATTTCGTATAATATGGTTATAAAGTACTAAACCGACCCTCAATTGACTTTGACAGTCTCCCACTGGGTGTGTGGCTATTCTCGGATTATTTCGTATAATATTGTTATAAAGTACTAAACCGACCCTTAATTGACTTTGCCAGTCTCCCACTGGGTGTGTGGCGATTCTCGGACTATTTCGTATAATATTGTTAGAAATTACTAAATCGACCCTCAATTGACTTTGACAGTCTCCCACTCAAGGTGTGGCGATTCTCTGATTATTTCGTATAATATTGTTTTTAAGTACTAAATCGACCCTCAATTGACTTTGAGAGTCTCCCACAGGGTGTGTGGCGATTCTCGGATTATTTTGTATAATATTGTTCTTAAGTACTAAATCGACCCTTAATTGACTTTGACAGTCTCCCACGCGGTGTGTGGCGATTTTCGGATTACTTCGTATAATATTGTTATAAAGTACTAAACCAACCCTCAATTGACTTTAAAAGTCTCCCAGTCGTTGTGTGGCGATTCTCGAATTATTTCGTATAATATTGTTCTTAAGTACTAAATCGACCCTCAATTGACTTTGAGAGTCTCCCACTCGGTGTGTGGCGATTCTCGGATTATTTCGTATAATATTGTTATAAAGTACTAAATCGACCCTCAATTGACTTTGACAGTCTCCCACTCGCTATGGGATTATTTCGTATAATATTGTTATAAAGTACTAAATCGACCCTCAATTGACTTTGACAGTCTCCCACTCGCTATGTCGCGACTCTCGGATTACTTGGTAAAATATTGTTATAAAGTACTCAAACGACCCTCAATTGACTTTGACAGTCTCCCACTGAGTGTGTGGCGATTCTCGGATTATTTCGTATAATATTGTTATAAAGTACTAAATTGACCCTCAATTGACTTTGACAGTCTCCCACTGGGTGTTGCGATTTCCGGATTATTTCGTATAATATTGTTATAAAGTACTAAATCGACCCAAAAATGACTTTGACAGTCTCCCACTCGGTGTGTGGCGATTCTCGGATTATTTGGTAAATTATTGTTATAAATTACTAAATCGACCCTCAATTGACTTTGGCAGTCTCCCACTGGGTGTGTGGCGATTCTCGGATTATTTCGTATAATATTGTTATAAAGTACTAAATTGACCCTCAATTGAGTTTGACAGTCTTCCACTG
>NW_024736810.1:0-9039 GCF_018991925.1 Homarus americanus
ATACAGCATAGACCCACTCAGCACCCAGGAATACAGCATAGACCCACTCAACACCCAGAATACAGCATAGACCCACTCCAACACCAGAATGCCCAGCATAGACCCACTCAACACCCAGAGATACAGCATAGACCCACTCCAACACCAGAATACAGCATGAAGCCCACTCAACACCACAATACAGCTGGGCCACTCAGCACCAAGTGCAGCATAGACCCACTCCCAGCACCCAGAATACACCATAGACCCACTCAACACCAGAATACAGCATAGACCCACTCAACACCAGAATACAGCATAGACCCACTCAACACCCAGGAATACAGCATGGAGCCACTCAACACCAGAATGCAGCATAGACCCACTCAGCACCAGGAATGCAGCATAAGACCCTCCAACACCCAGAATGCAGCATAGACCCATGTACCAAAACACAGCATAGACCCTCCAACACCACAATACACCATAGACCCACTCAACACCACAATACACCATAGACCACTCCCAGCACCAGAATACAGCATAGACCCCACTCAACACCAGGGAATACAGCATAGACCCACTCCAGCACAGAATACAGCAGACCCACTCAACACCAGAATACAGCATAGACCCACTCAACACCAGAATACAGCATAGACCCACTCAACACCAGAATACAGCATGAACCCACTCCAACACCAGAATACACCATGGAGCCCACTCAACACCCAGAATACACCATAGACCCACTCAACACCAGAATACAGCATAGACCCACTCAACACCAGAGACACAGCATAGACCCTCAACACCACAATACACCATGAGCCCACTCCAACACCACAATACACCATAGACCCACTCAACTTTTAGAATACACCATAGACCCCACTCCAACACCACAATACACCATAGACCCACTCAACACCAGAATACAGCATAGACCCACTCAACACCCAGAATGCACCCCATAGATAGCCCACTCAACACCACAATACACCATAGACCCACTCAACACCACAATACAGCATAGACCCACTCCAACACCAGAATACAGCATAGACCCTCCAACACCAGAATACAGCATAAGACCCACTCCAACACCCAGAATACAGCATAGACCCCTCAACACCAGAATACAGCATAGACCCACTCAACACCAGAATACACCATAGACCCACTCAACACCCAGAATACAGCATAGACCCTCCAGCTCCAGAATACACCATAGACCCTCCCAACACCAGAATACAGCATAGACCCTCAGCACCAGAGATACACCATAGACCCACTCAACACCCAGAATACGAGTATAGACCCACTCAACACCAGAATACACCATAGACCCACTCCAACACCACAATACAGCATAGACCCACTCCAGCACCAGAATACGAGTATAGACCCACTCAACACCAGAATACACCATAGACCCACTCAACACCAGAATGCAGCATAGACCCTCCAGCACCACAAGCTGGCATAGACCCACTCAACACCCAGAGATACAGCATAGACCCACTCAACACCACAATACAGCATAGACCCACTCAACACCACAATACAGCATAGACCCACACTCAACACCCAGAATACAGCATAGACCACTCCAGCACCAGAATACACACCATAGACCCACTCAACACCCAGAATACAGCATAGACCCACTCAACACCAGAATACAGCATAGACCCACTCAGCTTACCAGAATACAGCATAGACCCACTCAACACCAGAATACAGCATAGACCCACTCAACACAGGAATACAGCATAGACCCACTCAACACCAGAATGCAGCATAGACCCACTCCAACACCAGAATACAGCATAGACCCACTCCAGCACCAGAATACAGCATAGACCCACTCCAACACCCAGAATACAGCATAAGACCCACTCCAACACCACAATACAGCATAGACCCACTCAACTCCAGAATACACCATAGACCCTCAACACCAGAATACAGCATAGACCCACTCAACACCAGAATACAGCATAGACCCACTCAACACCAGAATACACCATAGACCCACTCAACACCACAATACAGCATAGACCCACTCCAACACCCAGAATACAGCATAGACCCACTCCAACACCCAGAATACACCATAGACCCTCCAACACACAATACAGCATAGACCCCACTCAACACCACAATACAGCATGGAGCCACTCCAACACCAGGAATACAGCATAGACCCACTCCAACTTAGAATACACCATAGACCCACTCAACACCAGAATACAGCATAGACCCACTCAACACCAGAATACAGCATAGACCCTCAACACCAGAATACAGCATAGACCCACTCAACACCACAATACAGCATGAACCCACTCCAGCACAGAATACACCATAAGACCCACTCAACAACAGAATACAGTATAGACCCTCCAACTTTTAGAATACACCATGGGCCTCAACACCAGAATGTACAGCATAGACCCACTCAACACCAGAATACAGCATAGACCCACTCCAACACCACAATACAGCATAGACCCTCAACACCAGAATACAGCATAGACCCACTCAACACCCAGAATACAGCATAGACCCACTCAACACCACAATACAGCATAGACCCACTCCAACACCACAATACAGCATAGACCCACTCAGCACCCAGAATACAGCATAGACCCACTCCAACACCCAGAATACAGCATAGACCCACTCAACACCAGAATACAGCATAAGACCCACTCAACACCCAGAATACAGCATAGACCACTCCAACACCAGAATACACCATAGACCCACTCAACAGAATACACCATAAGCCCTCAACGCAGAATACAGCATAGACCCACTCCCAACACCCAGGAATACACCATAGACCCACTCAACACCACAATGCAGCATAGACCCACTCCAGCACAGAATGCAGCATAGACCCACTCCAACACCACAATACAGCATAGACCCACTCAACGCAGAATACAGCATAGACCCTCCAACACCAGAATGCAGCATAGACCCACTCAACACCCAGGAATACACCATAGACCCACTCCAACACCCAGAATACAGCGCGGGCCACTCAACACCAGGAATACACCATAGACCCACTCAGCACAGAGATACACCATAGACCCACTCAACGCAGAATACAGCATGAACCCTCCAACACCAGAATACACCGCCAAACCCACTCAACACCAGAATTACACCATAGACCCACTCACCAGAATACACCATAGACCCACTCCAACACCAGAATACACACCCAAGCAAATGCAACATGGGAAAAATCCATCAAGAACATGATCCTTACTAAACAAACTAAATGAGGAAACAACAACACATCACACAGATGGTGGTTAGAAGCAGATAAACTGATAACGAAGAACCAGGGCCTCATATACACAATAAAAATAGATGGGCATCCATCCAGTGACACAAGGACCTGAGGACCCCACCCAACAAAATATGCCCCAAGCAAACATCAAATCGAACAACTTCTAGCTAGCTGGAGACCGGCTTTCCCTAGCCACAAGAGTCCTCTAATGCAGCACTGTTGACAGAAGACAAAACCTGTCTCAGCAAGGTGGATAGCCCACCTGCTGTATACCTCCTCATTTCCCACTTCTGAACTTTTACCTTGTACTGTACCCTTCTTGCACCCTCAGAGCTAATGATCTCTTCTCTACGTATCACCAACCAACCAACCAAGGTGAGACAACACCACGCTCTTAAGCAGAGGAGAAGAAGCTCCTCAACAGCAACTCCTCTACCAAGCAGCAACTTCCCAGCACCAGACTGTTCTGTACATATAATATATATGCAAATAAATCACTGTAGGTGGCGTGATCCAGGTATATCAAGATATATAATATATATATATATATATATATATATATATATATATATATATATATATATATATATATATATATATAATATATATATATATAAAGAGAGAGAGAGAGAGAGAGAACGCCATTGAGTTTCTTTCACCTCCATCCCTCAGTGCGCGATCTCCTACGTGTATATGTATGTGAGCCTAACAAAGAGAAAAATAGACAAACACAAAGAGATATTAGACTACTCACATACACTACGCTACACTTTTTTTACTTCTACTTGAGTACATTGAACTCTGGATACTTTTACTTCCACTTGAGTTGCATTTGCCATTGTAACAATACTTTTACTTAAGTAACAAAGTCCGAACTTTTACACAACTGTTCATATGACGCCCCTTTTGGATTTTACCAAACCCTCACGCCCTTCCCCATATTTTAAAATAAGTTTGATCAACTTTTTAATCAATTTTACACAATTCAATAATATATAGAAACTTACTCTCTTCTCTTGCTATAGCTTCATCTGCTATGTATTGTTTTTTTGTTTTAGCTTTAAAATCTTAAATAACATGATTGGTTTGTTGTGGTCTGGTAATAAAGAAGAAGTGTTTTGTTGACTGTGAACACCGGGGACGACTCAATAATGCCCCGTCATATACTGAACCCTTAACCCAAGGATTTCAATATTACTAAAAAATAAACGCTAATTAATTATCTAAATTTGTTACCCTGAATAGACAATGTATATATAAATTTATTTACAGGTTTACAGTACGATAAAGCATACGTTATACATCCGAAAATAAAACATATCAATTGCTAAAATTTAAAAGTCATAAATCACAGCCAATAAACAATTGAAATTGAAATTGAAATAAATCACAGCCTTACCTAAGGTCCTAATTATTGTTGGTATGTCTTTTACAGACACAACGTTTTTATCTTTGTCTTGGAAGAAAGTAAATATTTGCTAACTTCTTGTCTAGAGACTATTTTTGTTGTTGTTGTCTTGTTTAACTACCCTGTGTCTCTTTGGTTAACACACAAGAAGATGTCCCCGTCTTCAGCTGGGCGAGGCGGCTGAGTTGTTTACTTGGTTGCTATGGTGACGGAGGTGTTTGTATGGCTGCTGCATTTTATGTTAATAAAATGCTAATATATCATTTAAACTTCGTCATTTATTTATTATATGAGTTAATGTAATAATATTATCCAAACATATTTGAGCACGTAAATAAATGTCATTTATTTAAGATTTCTATATGATATAGAAATCTATTTTGTTTTATATTAATTTAAATAAATATAAAATCAACGCTCGTATGATATTTTTCCCTCGAATTTGGACGGTAAATCCACCAATGATAAGCCGCTGTTCCTTCGGTCTATACCTGTGTGAGGGCGCTTGTGTTTTCCACTTTACATGCCTCTACACCACCCTCATCTTACTTCTCTTATCTTGGTTCTTACTCTTACTCGATTCTGTCACCTATTCTTTGGTAGCATGGTCATTCCTTTTGGTAGCATACATTCTTGGTAGCATGGTCATTCTTTGGTAGCATGGTCATTCTTTGGTAGCATGGTCATTCTTTTGGTAGCATGGTCATTCTTTTGGTAGCATGGTCATTCTTTGGTAGTATGACATTCTTTTGGTAGCATGGTCATTCTTTTGTAGCATATTATTCTTTTGGTAGCATGGACATTCTTTGGTAGCATGGTCATTCTTTTGGTAGCATGGACATTCTTTTGGTAGCATGGACATTTTTTGGTAGCATGGTCATTCTTTTGTAGTATGGTCATTCTTTTTGGAGCATGGACATTCTTTTGGTAGTATGGTCATTCTTTTGTAGCATGGTCATTCTTTTGGTAGCATGGACATTCTTTTGCAGCATGGACATTCTTTTGGTAGCATGGCTCTTTTGGTAGCATGGTCATTCTTTGGTAGCATGGACATTCTTTTTGGTAGCATGGACATTTTGTAGCATGGACATCTTTTTGGTATGGACATTCTTGGTAGATGGACATTCTTTTGGTAATGGACATTCTTTTGGTAGCATGGTCATTCTTTTGGTAGCATGGACATTCTTTTGGTAGCATGGTCATTCTTTTGGTAGCATGGACATTCTTTTGTAGCATGGTCATTCTTTGGTAGCATGATCATTCTTTTTGTAGCATGGTCGAGGGTCTAGGCACATGGTATGGTAATTCTGGTATCGAGTCACTTGGACGGAAATAAATGTAAAATACTGTAAATGAATACACCTAAAGTACTCTATAAACAAATTTATTAATATGAAATCAAAGGGAAAGATATATTAATTATAACTACCAGGCTCAACTCCTGGGCTTATTGCAGACTCAGTACTTTCTTGTTTACTTATTTTCTTATTTACTTATTTTCTTATTTTTACTCAACAGTAATTACCTCAGATCTTACACTCTTACTGCACACAACATTACTGGTGTTACATTACCTGGCATAATAGGACCAGTTCCTTCCCTACTCACAATACATAGTACATGGCACTCATTGTAGATTACTTTACTCAACATACTCGTTAATAATGACACTAGCATATACAGGGGTCCACTATCAACATGGGATAATTATTTCCAACTAATTATCCTAAATATACATCTTACAAACCCTCTGTTGACATATACTCAAGGAGTAACCCAGGGTAGAGCACTGGGGCTCATGACCATTGTTATTAGGTGGTAGCCAGACACATGGCGAGTCTGGGGTCTGGTCCAACAAAGCAGTGAAGCAATATTAATCAGGCTGCATTGGTGCCATCGTTTCATATATGGTCCCTGTTGGGTATCTATTACATCCGGGGCCGTTGTTGAGCGATGCAAGAATCACAATGGGATCTGGAGAAACATTGGAGTGGCGTCAGGGGACGGACTGGGAAGCATGACAACACAAACAACTCTCTTGTCTAGACGACAGACGTATTTACGTTATATTACTTCTTACACTGGGTGAATGACCATTTAACTGTTAAGGCATGAACACTGATGAACACTGATATTCACTACAATTGACTGAATCAAACTGAATGGCTACACATAAACATGCCTGGAGAAACATTGGAGCAGCGTCAGGGGACGGTCTCCTCACACATGTCACATGAAATACTAGTGACAGGGGAAAGGAGGTCTGGGAAGAATAAAGGGAGATTGAAGTGAATTTTAGGGAGGAGAGAATAGGTGCAATGGCTAAACACCGCTTGGTGAGGGAGTAGTTGGAGGCAGCAGCAACTCGCCCGGACGTGGCCAGGAGGCGGCAGGACAGAGTCAGGCTAAGGTCAGGTCGGCGTCAGGTGTGTTGGGTTGGGCTGGATTCTCAGTGCTTGGACGGCTTGATTGTGTGTGTTGTTTTCTTGTGTAGGAATGTCTTGGTATTCTTCTTAGCTTGATGTAGATTTTCTTCTAACTCTCCTCCTCTTCTTTGCTCTTTGAAGTGTCCATTCATTCGTGTTTGGGTCTTGTGTGTTCGTCTTCCTCGTGTCTTATGTCCTCATAGGTGTGGAAGAAGTCGGAGACGGTGAGGTTGACCACGGGCTTCAGCTCCACGGGCCTCGTGATCTCCCTGGCAGTTGACGGGTATAATACCCTGGAGTTGCCAGTGATCGCTATCATGCAATGACACTTAACTACAAACAAACTAACTGTTACTCATTCCAAAGATGACCCTCAGTTGACAAGGTCCGTATGAATAGGGTTGATTTAACAGACTAATTCCAGATTGAGCTTCCCAGGAGAAAGTGGAATAACAACGCATTGACAACTGTCTTCACAAAGCGGGACTCTGGGAGGGAAACACAAGTGTAGCGTCTATGGGGGAAAACACGTCTTCTTCTTCAGGGGTCGCTAACTCACTCATGTTTTGCGGTCGAGTTTAATAAGAATCATTAGTTAAATAGATCAGCAGTCAACGTGACCGTGACACCTGCTGTTCCACAAGGATCCACTATACAACAGCTAGAGCTGCTAGATCCTCGGAATCTGTACAGGTTTGATTCTTATCTCGTTACTTGTGTTAACTCCAAATAACTTTTTATTAGACAGAGTTAAGTTACTTTAGCAAGGATCGGTAAAGAAAGTTGAATTTATTTTTTTTACCAATTCAGTAAAAAATAGATTATTAAGTTACAGGCTTGTTGTATTTCCTCAAAATAACTTGATTATATTGAGTTAACTTACTTACCAATAGTTAGGTAACAAAAAATAAATAAATAAATAAATAAATTATTAAAAAATATATATATATATACATATACAATCAACACTCAACCCGCCAGATTCGGAACCCACAGCCCACGAGCCCATGAGCTGTGACCAGGAACGCTACCTTGACCACAAGGATACTAAAAGTATCTAGACTTTGTTATATTATTAAAGCCTGCTTAACGAGCTATGGCGCGTGAACCCCTAATTGGGACTACCCGATACGTGGTGGTCAGAGGTTTACCAAATCCGCTTGAAACACGAGGATCCATATATATTATTAGTTAATAGACTTGATTAATCAACACCAACCCGCCACAGTCATGGGCTCGGGCGGGTTCGAACTTGGCGGGTTGAGGTGTTGATTGTATGTAGAAGTCCGCGTGCTTTTATTGGGCTAAGTTGTCATGGACTGGGCATGCACCGGCTCCTGAATGTACCTGAACCCGCTCCAGTGTTGGTCAAGTCTGTCTTTGAAAGAGCTCACACTGGTGCCGTCACAACACTTTCTGGTAGCTACGCATTCCAGCTTTTCATGGTAGGCGGCTTTTAGTAGTGGATAGTGGCTTCCAGACATATTACAGGAAATGGTAAGGCCAGCATATCTATTTTTGGAATTTGGCATTTCAGGACACAGAATGATTGTGTCCTGAAATGTGATTAATGGTGTAATGACCACGGTCATACGTCAGTTAACGTAAAATCAGACGATCTATATGCTCAATAACCACACAACATGTAGCTTTGCTTTCTTTATTTTAGTTCCCTGTCTAAGGAGTCCGTTTTCCTATCGCGTCAGACGCCTGAGTCTTCCGTTTTCTCAATCTTAGCGTGCATCAGAGACTTCATTATTCCATAGTAATGACAGAATTTGAAACTGCAACTGTGGTTGCAATTGCTGAGGCAACTTATGTATGTCTGATTACAGTTGGAACATTCAAGATCCATTGTGAGTGATGTTGAAAGCTTAACTGTTCTATTGTTATATTGCCAGATCTGGGGT